>NW_027462374.1:0-38996 GCF_050947455.1 Rhinoderma darwinii
GCTGCCACGAGCTGAATCGAATGCAGCCAAGAGCGAGCGTCTGTGACTTACGGTTCAAGAGTTATTCACAGAAACATGGTTCTTTTACTGCCAGCCGCGAAAGCGAAAATAACCAAGATCGAGCGTCTAGGATTTACTTGTCAATAACTCGCCTGGGAAACATCCAGAGAAGTCAAACACAGTGCTCCTATACTAATTGCCAGGCGCTGAGACGAATGCCGCCAAGATCGAGCGTCTAGGACTTACGGTTAAGGAATTAGCCTCAGAAACATGGTTCTGAACATGCTGCCAATTGCTCGCCTGGGAAACATGCAGAGAAGTCCAAGATAGTGTTTTTTAGACTGGCTGCCACGAGCTGAATCGAATGCAGCCAAGAGCGAGCGTCTGTGACTTACGGTTCAAGAGTTATTCACAGAAACATGGTTCTGAACATGCTGCCAATTGCTCGCCTGGGAAACATGCAGCGAAGTCCAAGATAGTGTTTTTTTAGACTGGCTGCCACGAGCTGAATCGAATGCAGCCAAGAGCGAGCGTCTGTGACTTACGGTTCAAGAGTTATTCACAGAAACATGGTTCTGAACATGCTGCCAATAGCTCGCCTGGGAAACATGCAGAGAAGTCCAAGATAGTGTTTTTTAGACTGGCTGCCACGAGCTGAATTGAATGCAGCCAAGAGCGAGCGTCTGTGACTTACGGTTCAAGAGTTATTCACAGAAACATGGTTCTTTTACTACCAGCCGCGAAAGCGAAAATAACCAAGATCGAGCGTCTAGGATTTACTTGTCAATAACTCGCCTGGGAAACATCCAGAGAAGTCAAACACAGTGCTCCTATACTAATTGCCAGGCGCTGAGACGAATGCCGCCAAGATCGAGCGTCTAGGACTTACGGTTAAGGAATTAGCCTCAGAAACATGGTTCTGAACATGCTGCCAATTGCTCGCCTGGGAAACATGCAGAGAAGTCCAAGATAGTGTTTTTTAGACTGGCTGCCACGAGCTGAATCGAATGCAGCCAAGAGCGAGCGTCTGTGACTTACGGTTCAAGAGTTATTCACAGAAACATGGTTCTGAACTTTGCTGCCAGCCGCGAAAGCAAAAGTAACCAAGATCGAGCGTCTAGGATTTACTTGTCAATAGCTCGCCTGGGAAACATCCAGAGAAGTCAACTACAGTGCTTCTACACTAATTGCCAGGCGCTGAGACGAATGCCGCCAGATCAAGCGTCTAAGACTTACGGTTCAAGAATTAGCCTCAGAAACAGTGGGAAACAGTGATTCTATACTAATTGCCAGGCGCTTAGACGAATGCCGCCAAGATCGAGCGTCTATGACTTACGGTTCAAGAATTAGCCTCAGAAACAGTGGTTCTGAACATGCTGCCAATAGCTCGCCTGGGAAACATCCAGAGAAGTCCAAGATAGTGTTTTTTAGACTGGCTGCCACGAGCTGAAACGAATGCAACCAAGAGCGAGCGTCTGTGACTTACGGTTCAAGAGTTATTCACAGAAACATGGTTCTGAACTTTGCTGCCAGCCGCGAAAGCGAAAATAACCAAGATCGAGCGTCTAGGATTTACTTGTCAATAGCTCGCCTGGGAAACATCCAGAGAAGTCAAAGACAGTGCTTCTATACTAATTGCCAGGCGCTGAGACGAATGCCGCCAAGATCGAGCGTCTAAGACTTACGGTTCAAGAATTAGCCTCAGAAACAGTGGGAAACAGTGCTTTTATACTAATTGCCAAGCGCTGAGACGAATGCCGCCAAAATCGAGCGTCTATGACTTACGGTTCAAGAATTAGCCTCAGAAACAGTGGTTCTGAACATGCTGCCAATAGCTCACCTGGGAAACATCCAGAGAAGTCCAAGATAGTGTTTTTTAGACTGGCTGCCACGAGCTGAAACGAATGCAGCCAAGAGCGAGCGTCTGTGACTTACGGTTCAAGAGTTATTCACAGAAACATGGTTCTGAACTTTGCTGCCAGCCGCGAAAGCGAAAATAACCAAGATCGAGCGTCTAGGATTTACTTGTCAATAGCTCGCCTGCGAAACATCCAGAGAAGTCAAAGACAGTGCTTCTATACTAATTGCCAGGCGCTGAGATGAATGCCGCCAAGATCGAGCGTCTAAGACTTACGGTTCAAGAATTAGCCTCAGAAACAGTGGGAAACAGTGTTTCTATACTAATTGCCAGGCGCTGAGACGAATGCCGCCAAGATCGAGCGTCTATGACTTACGGTTCAAGAATTAGCCTCAGAAACAGTGGTTCTGAACATGCTGCCAATAGCTCACCTGGGAAACATCCAGAGAAGTCCAAGATAGTGTTTTTTAGACTGGCTGCCACGAGCTGAAACGAATGCAGCCAAGAGCGAGCGTCTATTACTTACGGTTCAAGAGTTATTCACAGAAACATGGTTCTGAACTTTGCTGCCAGCCGCGAAAGCGAAAATAACCAAGATCGAGCGTCTAGGATTTACTTGTCAATAGCTCGCCTGGGAAACATCCAGTGAAGTCAAAGACAGTGCTTCTATACTAATTGCCAGGCGCTGAGACGAATGCCGCCAAGATCGAGCGTCTATGACTTACGGTTCAAGAATTAGCCTCAGAAACAGTGGGAAACAGTGCTTTTATACTAATTGCCAGGCGCTGAGACGAATGCCGCCAAGATCGAGCGTCTATGACTTACGGTTCAAGAATTAGCCTCAGAAATAGTGGTTCTAAACATGCTGCCAATAAATCGGCTGGGAAACATCCAGAGAAGTCCAAGATAGTGTTTTTTAGACTGGCTGCCACGAGCTGAAACGAATGCAACCAAGAGCGAGCGTCTGTGACTTACGGTTCAAGAGTTATTCACAGAAACATGGTTCTGAACTTTGCTGCCAGCCGCGAAAGCGAAAGTAACCAAGATCGAGCGTCTAGGATTTACTTGTCAATAGCTCGCCTGGGAAACATCCAGAGAAGTCAAAGACAGTGCTTCTATACTAATTGCCAGGCGCTGAGACGAATGCCGCCAAGATCGAGCGTCTAAGACTTACGGTTCAAGAATTAGCCTCAGAAACAGTGGGAAACAGTGTTTCTATACTAATTGCCAGTCGCTGAGACGAATGCCGCCAAGATCAAGCGTCAAAGACTTACGGTTCAAGAATTAGCCTCAGAAACAGTGGGAAACAGTGCTTTTATACTAATTGCCAGGCGCTGAGACGAATGCCGCCAAGATCGAGCGTCTATGACTTACGGTTCAAGAATTAGCCTCAGAAACAGTGGTTCTAAACATGCTGCCAATAGCTCGCCTGGGAAACATCCAGAGAAGTCCAAGATAGTGTTTTTTAGACTGGCTGCCACGAGCTGAAACGAATGCAACCAAGAGCGAGCGTCTGTGACTTACGGTTCAAGAGTTATTCACAGAAACATGGTTCTGAACTTTGCTGCCAGCCGCGAAAGCGAAAGTAACCAAGATCGAGCGTCTAGGATTTACTTGTCAATAGCTCGCCTGGGAAACATCCAGAGAAGTCAAAGACAGTGCTTCTATACTAATTGCCAGGCGCTGAGACGAATGCCGCCAAGATCGAGCGTCTAAGACTTACGGTTCAAGAATTAGCCTCAGAAACAGTGGGAAACAGTGTTTCTATACTAATTGCCAGGCGCTGAGACGAATGCCGCCAAGATCAAGCGTCAAAGACTTACGGTTCAAGAATTAGCCTCAGAAACAGTGGGAAACAGTGCTTTTATACTAATTGCCAGGCGCTGAGACGAATGCCGCCAAGATCGAGCGTCTATGACTTACGGTTCAAGAATTAGCCTCAGAAACAGTGGTTCTGAACATGCTGCCAATAGCTTGTCTGGGAAACATCCAGAGAAGTCCAAGATAGTGTTTTTTTAGACTGGCTGCCACGAGCTGAAACGAATGCAGCCAAGAGCGAGCGTCTGTGACTTACGGTTCAAGAGTTATTCACAGAAACATGGTTCTGAACTTTGCTGCCAGCCGCGAAAGCAAAAGTAACCAAGATCGAGCGTCTAGGATTTATTTGTCAATAGCTCGCCTGGGAAACATCCAGAGAAGTCAAAGACAGTGCTTCTACACTAATTGCCAGGCGCTGAGACGAATGCCGCCAAGATCGAGCGTCTATGACTTACGGTTCAATAATTAGCCTCAGAAACAGTGGGAAACAGTGTTTCTATACTAATTGCCAGGCGCTGAGACGAATGCCGCCAAGATCGAGCGTCTAAGACTTACGGTTCAAGAATTAGCCTCAGAAACAGTGGGAAACAGTGTTTCTATACTAATTGCCAGGCGCTGAGACGAATGCCGCCAAGATCGAGCGTCTAAGACTTACGGTTCAAGAATTAGCCTCAGAAACAGTGGGAAACAGTGTTTCTATACTAATTGCCAGGCGCTGAGACGAATGCCGCCAAGATCAAGCGTCAAAGACTTACGGTTCAAGAATTAGCCTCAGAAACAGTGGGAAACAGTGCTTTTATACTAATTGCCAGGCGCTGAGACGAATGCCGCCAAAATCGAGCGTCTATGACTTACGGTTCAAGAATTAGCCTCAGAAACAGTGGTTCTGAACATGCTGCCAATAGCTCACCTGGGAAATATCCAGAGAAGTCCAAGATAGTGTTTTTTAGACTGGCTGCCACGAGCTGAAACGAATGCAGCCAAGAGCGAGCGTCTGTGACTTACGGTTCAAGAGTTATTCGCAGAAACATGGTTCTGAACTTTGCTGCCAGCCGCGAAAGTGAAAGTAACCAAGATCGAGCGTCTAGGATTTACTTGTCAATAGCTCGCCTGCGAAACATCCAGAGAAGTCAAAGACAGTGCTTCTATACTAATTGCCAGGCGCTGAGACGAATGCCGCCAAGATCTAGCGTCTATGACTTACGGTTCAAGAATTAGCATCAGAAACAGTGGGAAACAGTGCTTCTATACTAATTGCCATGCGCTGAGACGAATGCCGCCAAGATCGAGCGTCTATGACTTACGGTTCAAGAATTAGCCTCAGAAACATTGGTTCTGAACATGCTGCCAATAGCTCGCCTGGGAAACATCCAGAGAAGTCCAAGATAGTGTTTTTTAGACTGGCTGCCACGAGCTGAAACGAATGCAGCCAAGAGCGAGCGTCTATTACTTACGGTTCAAGAGTTATTCACAGAAACATGGTTCTGAACTTTGCTGCCAGCCGCGAAAGCGAAAATAACCAAGATCGAGCGTCTAGGATTTACTTGTCAATAGCTCGCCTGGGAAACATCCAGTGAAGTCAAAGACAGTGATTCTATACTAATTTCCAGGCGCTGAGACGAATGCCGCCAAGATCGAGCGTCTATGACTTACGGTTCAAGAATTAGCCTCAGAAACAGTGATTCTGAACATGCTGCCAATAGCTCGCCTGGGAAACATCCAGAGAAGTCCAAGATAGTGTTTTTTAGACTGGCTGCCACGAGCTGAAACGAATGCAGCCAAGAGCGAGCGTCTGTCACTTACGGTTCAAGAGTTATTCACAGAAACATGGTTTTGAACTTTGCTGCCAGCCGCGAAAGCGAAAGTAACCAAGATCGAGCGTCTAGGATTTACTTGTCAATAGCTCGCCTGGGAAACATCCAGAGAAGTCAAAGACAGTGCTTCTATACTAATTGCCAGGCGCTGAGACGAATGCCGCCAAGATCAAGCGTCTAAGACTTACGGTTCAAGAATTAGCCTCAGAAACAGTGGGAAACAGTGCTTCTATACTAATTGCCAGGCGCTGAGACGAATGCCGCCAAGATCGAGCGTCTATGACTTACGGTTCAAGAATTCGCCTCAGAAACAGTGGTTTTGAACATGCTGCCAATAGCTCGCCTGGGAAACATCCAGAGAAGTCCAAGATAGTGTTTTTTAGACTGGCTGCCACGAGCTGAAACGAATGCAACCAAGAGCGAGCGTCTCTGACTTACGGTTCAAGAGTTATTCACAGAAACATGGTTCTGAACTTTGCTGCCAGCCGCGAAAGCGAAAGTAACCAAGATCGAGCGTCTAGGATTTACTTGTCAATAGCTCGCCTGCGAAACATCCAGAGAAGTCAAAGACAGTGCTTCTATACTAATTGCCAGGCGCTGAGACGAATGCCGCCAAGATCTAGCGTCTATGACTTACGGTTCAAGAATTAGCATCAGAAACAGTGGGAAACAGTGCTTCTATACTAATTGCCATGCGCTGAGACGAATGCCGCCAAGATCGAGCGTCTATGACTTACGGTTCAAGAATTAGCCTCAGAAACATTGGTTCTGAACATGCTGCCAATAGCTCGCCTGGGAAACATCCAGAGAAGTCCAAGATAGTGTTTTTTAGACTGGCTGCCACGAGCTGAAACGAATGCAGCCAAGAGCGAGCGTCTATTACTTACGGTTCAAGAGTTATTCACAGAAACATGGTTCTGAACTTTGCTGCCAGCCGCGAAAGCGAAAATAACCAAGATCGAGCGTCTAGGATTTACTTGTCAATAGCTCGCCTGGGAAACATCCAGTGAAGTCAAAGACAGTGATTCTATACTAATTTCCAGGCGCTGAGACGAATGCCGCCAAGATCGAGCGTCTATGACTTACGGTTCAAGAATTAGCCTCAGAAACAGTGATTCTGAACATGCTGCCAATAGCTCGCCTGGGAAACATCCAGAGAAGTCCAAGATAGTGTTTTTTAGACTGGCTGCCACGAGCTGAAACGAATGCAGCCAAGAGCGAGCGTCTGTCACTTACGGTTCAAGAGTTATTCACAGAAACATGGTTTTGAACTTTGCTGCCAGCCGCGAATGCGAAAGTAACCAAGATCGAGCGTCTAGGATTTACTTGTCTATAGCTCGCCTGGGAAACATCCAGAGAAGTCAAAGACAGTGCTTCTATACTAATTGCCAGGCGCTGAGACGAATGCCGCCAAGATCAAGCGTCTAAGACTTACGGTTCAAGAATTAGCCTCAGAAACAGTGGGAAACAGTGCTTCTATACTAATTGCCAGGCGCTGAGACGAATGCCGCCAAGATCGAGCGTCTATGACTTACGGTTCAAGAATTCGCCTCAGAAACAGTGGTTTTGAACATGCTGCCAATAGCTCGCCTGGGAAACATCCAGAGAAGTCCAAGATAGTGTTTTTTAGACTGGCTGCCACGAGCTGAAACGAATGCAACCAAGAGCGAGCGTCTGTGACTTACGGTTCAAGAGTTATTCACAGAAACATGGTTCTGAACTTTGCTGCCAGCCGCGAAAGCGAAAGTAACCAAGATCGAGCGTCTAGGATTTACTTGTGAATAGCTCGCCTGGGAAACATCCAGATAAGTCAAAGACAGTGCTTCTATACTAATTGCAAGGCGCTGAGACGAATGCCGCCAAGATCAAGCGTCTAAGACTTACGGTTCAAGAATTAGCCTCAGAAACAGTGGGAAACAGTGCTTCTATACTAATTGCCAGGCGCTGAGACGAATGCCGCCAAGATCGAGCGTCTATGACTTACGGTTCAAGAATTAGCCTCAGAAACAGTGGTTTTGAACATGCTGCCAATAGCTCGCCTGGGAAACATCCAGAGAAGTCCAAGATAGTGTTTTTTAGACTGGCTGCCACGAGCTGAAACGAATGCAACCAAGAGCGAGCGTCTGTGACTTACGGTTCAAGAGTTATTCACAGAAACATGGTTCTGAACTTTGCTGCCAGCCGCGAAAGCGAAAGTAACCAAGATCGAGCGTCTAGGATTTACTTGTCAATAGCTCGCCTGGGAAACATCCAGAGAAGTCAAAGACAGTGCTTCTATACTAATTGCCAGGCGCTGAGACGAATGCCGCCAAGATCAAGCGTCTAAGACTTACGGTTCAAGAATTAGCCTCAGAAACAGTGGGAAACAGTGCTTCTATACTAATTGCCAGGCGCTGAGACGAATGCCGCCAAGATCGAGCGTCTATGACTTACTGTTCAAGAATTAGCCTCAGAAACAGTGGTTTTGAACATGCTGCCAATAGCTCGCCTGGGAAACATCCAGAGAAGTCCAAGATAGTGTTTTTTAGACTGGCTGCCACGAGCTGAAACAAATGCAACCAAGAGCGAGCGTCTGTGACTTACGGTTCAAGAGTTATTCACAGAAACATGGTTCTGAACTTTGCTGCCAGCCGCGAAAGCGAAAGTAACCAAGATCGAGCGTCTAGGATTTACTTGTCAATAGCTCGCCTGGGAAACAGCCAGAGAAGTCAAAGACAGTGCTTCTATACTAATTGCCAGGCGCTGAGACGAATGCCGCCAAGATCGAGCGTCTAAGACTTACGGTTCAAGAATTAGCCTCAGAAACAGTGATTCTGAACATGCTGCCAATAGCTCGCCTGGGAAACATCCAGAGAAGTCCAAGATAGTGTTTTTTAGACTGGCTGCCACGAGCTGAAACGAATGCAGCCAAGAGCGAGCGTCTGTGACTTACGGTTCAAGAGTTATTAGCAGAAACATGGTTCTGAACTTTGCTGCCAGCCGCGAAAGCGAAAATAACCAAGATCGAGCGTCTAGGATTTACTTGTCAATAGCTCGCCTGGGAAACATCCAGAGAAGTCAAAGACAGTGCTTCTATACTAATTGCCAGGCGCTGAGACAAATGCCGCCAAGATCGAGCGTCTATGACTTACGGTTCAAGAATTAGCCTCAGAAACAGTGGGAAACAGTGCTTCTATACTAATTGCCAGGCGCTGAGACGAATGCCGCCAAGATCGAGCGTCTATGACTTACGGTTCAAGAATTAGCCTCAGAAACAGTGGTTCTAAACATGCTGCCAATAGCTCGCCTGGGAAACATCCAGAAAAGTCCAAGATAGTGTTTTTTAGACTGGCTGCCACGAGCTGAAACGAATGCAACCAAGAGCGAGCGTCTGTGACTTACGGTTCAAGAGTTATTCACAGAAACATGGTTCTGAACTTTGCTGCCAGCCACGAAAGCGAAAATAACCAAGATCGAGCGTCTAGGATTTACTTGTCAATAGCTCGCCTGGGAAACATCCAGTGAAGTCAAAGACAGTGATTCTATACTAATTTCCAGGCGCTGAGACGAATGCCGCCAAGATCGAGCGTCTATGACTTACGGTTCAAGAATTAGCCTCAGAAACAGTGATTCTGAACATGCTGCCAATAGCTCGCCTGGGAAACATCCAGAGAAGTCCAAGATAGTGTTTTTTAGACTGGCTGCCACGAGCTGAAACGAATGCAGCCAAGAGTGAGCGTCTGTCACTTACGGTTCAAGAGTTATTCACAGAAACATGGTTTTGAACTTTGCTGCCAGCCGCGAAAGCGAAAGTAACCAAGATCGAGCGTCTAGGATTTACTTGTCAATAGCTCGCCTGGGAAACATCCAGAGAAGTCAAAGACAGTGCTTCTATACTAATTGCCAGGCGCTGAGACGAATGCCGCCAAGATCAAGCGTCTAAGACTTACGGTTCAAGAATTAGCCTCAGAAACAGTGGGAAACAGTGCTTCTATACTAATTGCCAGGCGCTGAGACGAATGCCGCCAAGATCGAGCGTCTATGACTTACGGTTCAAGAATTCGCCTCAGAAACAGTGGTTTTGAACATGCTGCCAATAGCTCGCCTGGGAAACATCCAGAGAAGTCCAAGATAGTGTTTTTTAGACTGGCTGCCCACGAGCTGAAACGAATGCAACCAAGAGCGAGCGTCTGTGACTTACGGTTCAAGAGTTATTCACAGAAACATGGTTCTGAACTTTGCTGCCAGCCGCGAAAGCGAAATAACCAAGATCGAGCGTCTAGGATTTACTTGTGAATAGCTCGCCTGGGAAACATCCAGATAAGTCAAAGACAGTGCTTCTATACTAATTGCAAGGCGCTGAGACGAATGCCGCCAAGATCAAGCGTCTAAGACTTACGGTTCAAGAATTAGCCTCAGAAACAGTGGGAAACAGTGCTTCTATACTAATTGCCAGGCGCTGAGACGAATGCCGCCAAGATCGAGCGTCTATGACTTACTGTTCAAGAATTAGCCTCAGAAACAGTGGTTTTGAACATGCTGCCAATAGCTCGCCTGGGAAACATCCAGAGAAGTCCAAGATAGTGTTTTTTAGACTGGCTGCCACGAGCTGAAACGAATGCAACCAAGAGCGAGCGTCTGTGACTTACGGTTCAAGAGTTATTCACAGAAACATGGTTCTGAACTTTGCTGCCAGCCGCGAAAGCGAAAGTAACCAAGATCGAGCGTCTAGGATTTACTTGTCAATAGCTCGCCTGCGAAACATCCAGAGAAGTCAAAGACAGTGCTTCTATACTAATTGCCAGGCGCTGAGACGAATGCCGCCAAGATCGAGCGTCTAAGACTTACGGTTCAAGAATTAGCCTCAGAAACAGTGGGAAACAGTGCTTCTATACTAATTGCCATGCGCTGAGACGAATGCCGCCAAGATCGAGCGTCTATGACTTACGGTTCAAGAGTTATTCACAGAAACATGGTTCTGAACTTTGCTGCCAGCCGCGAAAGCGAAAACAACCAAGATCGAGCGTCTAGGATTTACTTGTCAATAGCTCGCCTGGGAAACATCCAGTGAAGTCAAAGACAGTGATTCTATACTAATTTCCAGGCGCTGAGACGAATGCCGCCAAGATCGAGCGTCTATGACTTACGGTTCAAGAATTAGCCTCAGAAACAGTGATTCTGAACATGCTGCCAATAGCTCGCCTGGGAAACATCCAGAGAAGTCCAAGATAGTGTTTTTTAGACTGGCTGCCACGAGCTGAAACGAATGCAGCCAAGAGCGAGCGTCTGTCACTTACGGTTCAAGAGTTATTCACAGAAACATGGTTTTGAACTTTGCTGCCAGCCGCGAAAGCGAAAGTAACCAAGATCGAGCGTCTAGGATTTACTTGTCAATAGCTCGCCTGGGAAACATCCAGAGAAGTCAAAGACAGTGCTTCTATACTAATTGCCAGGCGCTGAGACGAATGCCGCCAAGATCAAGCGTCTAAGACTTACGGTTCAAGAATTAGCCTCAGAAACAGTGGGAAACAGTGCTTCTATACTAATTGCCAGGCGCTGAGACGAATGCCGCCAAGATCAAGCGTCTATGACTTACGGTTCAAGAATTCGCCTCAGAAACAGTGGTTTTGAACATGCTGCCAATAGCTCGCCTGGGAAACATCCAGAGAAGTCCAAGATAGTGTTTTTTAGACTGGCTGCCACGAGCTGAAACGAATGCAGCCAAGAGCGAGCGTCTGTGACTTACGGTTCAAGAGTTATTCACAGAAACATGGTTCTGAACTTTGCTGCCAGCCGCGAAAGCGAAAGTAACCAAGATCGAGCGTCTAGGATTTACTTGTCAATAGCTCGCCTGGGAAACAGCCAGAGAAGTCAAAGACAGTGCTTCTATACTAATTGCCAGGCGCTGAGACGAATGCCGCCAAGATCGAGCGTCTAAGACTTACGGTTCAAGAATTAGCCTCAGAAACAGTGGGAAACAGTGCTTCTATACTAATTGCCAGGCGCTGAGACGAATGCCGCCAAGATCGAGCGTCTATGACTTACGGTTCAAGAATTAGCCTCAGAAACAGTGGTTCTGAACATGCTGCCAATAGCTCACCTGGGAAATATCCAGAGAAGTCCAAGATAGTGTTTTTTAGACTGGCTGCCACGAGCTGAAACGAATGCAGCCAAGAGCGAGCGTCTGTGACTTACGGTTCAAGAGTTATTCGCAGAAACATGGTTCTGAACTTTGCTGCCAGCCGCGAAAGCGAAAATAACCAAGATCGAGCGTCTAGGATTTACTTGTCAATAGCTCGCCTGGGAAACATCCAGAGAAGTCAAAGACAGTGCTTCTATACTAATTGCCAGGCGCTGAGACAAATGCCGCCAAGATCGAGCGTCTATGACTTACGGTTCAAGAATTAGCCTCAGAAACAGTGGGAAACAGTGCTTCTATACTAATTGCCAGGCGCTGAGACGAATGCCGCCAAGATCGAGCGTCTATGACTTACGGTTCAAGAATTAGCCTCAGAAACAGTGGTTCTAAACATGCTGCCAATAGCTCGCCTGGGAAACATCCAGAAAAGTCCAAGATAGTGTTTTTTAGACTGGCTGCCACGAGCTGAAACGAATGCAACCAAGAGCGAGCGTCTGTGACTTACGGTTCAAGAGTTATTCACAGAAACATGGTTCTGAACTTTGCTGCCAGCCGCGAAAGCGAAAGTAACCAAGATCGAGCGTCTAGGATTTACTTGTCAATAGCTCGCCTGCGAAACATCCAGAGAAGTCAAAGACAGTGCTTCTATACTAATTGCCAGGCGCTGAGACGAATGCCGCCAAGATCTAGCGTCTATGACTTACGGTTCAAGAATTAGCATCAGAAACAGTGGGAAACAGTGCTTCTATACTAATTGCCATGCGCTGAGACGAATGCCGCCAAGATCGAGCGTCTATGACTTACGGTTCAAGAATTAGCCTCAGAAACATTGGTTCTGAACATGCTGCCAATAGCTCGCCTGGGAAACATCCAGAGAAGTCCAAGATAGTGTTTTTTAGACTGGCTGCCACGAGCTGAAACGAATGCAGCCAAGAGCGAGCGTCTATTACTTACGGTTCAAGAGTTATTCACAGAAACATGGTTCTGAACTTTGCTGCCAGCCGCGAAAGCGAAAATAACCAAGATCGAGCGTCTAGGATTTACTTGTCAATAGCTCGCCTGGGAAACATCCAGTGAAGTCAAAGACAGTGATTCTATACTAATTTCCAGGCGCTGAGACGAATGCCGCCAAGATCGAGCGTCTATGACTTACGGTTCAAGAATTAGCCTCAGAAACAGTGATTCTGAACATGCTGCCAATAGCTCGCATGGGAAACATCCAGAGAAGTCCAAGATAGTGTTTTTTAGACTGGCTGCCACGAGCTGAAACGAATGCAGCCAAGAGCGAGCGTCTGTCACTTACGGTTCAAGAGTTATTCACAGAAACATGGTTTTGAACTTTGCTGCCAGCCGCGAAAGCGAAAGTAACCAAGATCGAGCGTCTAGGATTTACTTGTCAATAGCTCGCCTGGGAAACATCCAGAGAAGTCAAAGACAGTGCTTCTATACTAATTGCCAGGCGCTGAGACGAATGCCGCCAAGATCAAGCGTCTAAGACTTACGGTTCAAGAATTAGCCTCAGAAACAGTGGGAAACAGTGCTTCTATACTAATTGCCAGGCGCTGAGACGAATGCCGCCAAGATCGAGCGTCTATGACTTACGGTTCAAGAATTCGCCTCAGAAACAGTGGTTTTGAACATGCTGCCAATAGCTCGCCTGGGAAACATCCAGAGAAGTCCAAGATAGTGTTTTTTAGACTGGCTGCCACGAGCTGAAACGAATGCAGCCAAGAGCGAGCGTCTGTGACTTACGGTTCAAGAGTTATTCGCAGAAACCTGGTTCTGAACTTTGCTGCCAGCCGCGAAAGCGAAAATAACCAAGATCGAGCGTCTAGGATTTACTTGTCAATAGCTCGCCTGGGAAACATCCAGAGAAGTCAAAGACAGTGCTTCTATACTAATTGCCAGGCGCTGAGTCAAATGCCGCCAAGATCGAGCGTCTATGACTTACGGTTCAAGAATTAGCCTCAGAAACAGTGGGAAACAGTGCTTCTATACTAATTGCCAGGCGCTGAGACGAATGCCGCCAAGATCGAGCGTCTATCACTTACGGTTCAAGAATTAGCCTCAGAAACAGTGGTTCTAAACATGCTGCCAATAGCTCGCCTGGGAAACATCCAGAGAAGTCCAAGATAGTGTTTTTTAGACTGGCTGCCACGAGCTGAAACGAATGCAGCCAAGAGCGAGCGTCTATTACTTACGGTTCAAGAGTTATTCACAGAAACATGGTTTTGAACTTTGCTGCCAGCCGCGAAAGCGAAAGTAACCAAGATCGAGCGTCTAGGATTTACTTGTCAATAGCTCGCCTGGGAAACATCCAGAGAAGTCAAAGACAGTGCTTCTATACTAATTGCCAGGCGCTGAGACGAATGCCGCCAAGATCAAGCGTCTAAGACTTACGGTTCAAGAATTAGCCTCAGAAACAGTGGGAAACAGTGCTTCTATACTAATTGCCAGGCGCTGAGACGAATGCCGCCAAGATCGAGCGTCTATGACTTACGGTTCAAGAATTCGCCTCAGAAACAGTGGTTTTGAACATGCTGCCAATAGCTCGCCTGGGAAACATCCAGAGAAGTCCAAGATAGTGTTTTTTAGACTGGCTGCCACGAGCTGAAACGAATGCAACCAAGAGCGAGCGTCTGTGACTTACGGTTCAAGAGTTATTCACAGAAACATGGTTCTGAACTTTGCTGCCAGCCGCGAAAGCGAAAGTAACCAAGATCGAGCGTCTAGGATTTACTTGTGAATAGCTCGCCTGGGAAACATCCAGATAAGTCAAAGACAGTGCTTCTATACTAATTGCAAGGCGCTGAGACGAATGCCGCCAAGATCAAGCGTCTAAGACTTACGGTTCAAGAATTAGCCTCAGAAACAGTGGGAAACAGTGCTTCTATACTAATTGCCAGGCGCTGAGACGAATGCCGCCAAGATCGAGCGTCTATGACTTACTGTTCAAGAATTAGCCTCAGAAACAGTGGTTTTGAACATGCTGTCAATAGCTCGCCTGGGAAACATCCAGAGAAGTCCAAGATAGTGTTTTTTAGACTGGCTGCCACGAGCTGAAACGAATGCAACCAAGAGCGAGCGTCTGTGACTTACGGTTCAAGAGTTATTCACAGAAACATGGTTCTGAACTTTGCTGCCAGCCGCGAAAGCGAAAGTAACCAAGATCGAGCGTCTAGGATTTACTTGTCAATAGCTCGCCTGCGAAACATCCAGAGAAGTCAAAGACAGTGCTTCTATACTAATTGCCAGGCGCTGAGACGAATGCCGCCAAGATCTAGCGTCTATGACTTACGGTTCAAGAATTAGCATCAGAAACAGTGGGATACAGGGCTTCTATACTAATTGCCATGCGCTGAGACGAATGCCGCCAAGATCGAGCGTCTATGACTTACGGTTCAAGAATTAGCCTCAGAAACATTGGTTCTGAACATGCTGCCAATAGCTCGCCTGGGAAACATCCAGAGAAGTCCAAGATAGTGTTTTTTAGACTGGCTGCCACGAGCTGAAACGAATGCAGCCAAGAGCGAGCGTCTATTACTTACGGTTCAAGAGTTATTCACAGAAACATGGTTCTGAACTTTGCTGCCAGCCGCGAAAGCGAAAATAACCAAGATCGAGCGTCTAGGATTTACTTGTCAATAGCTCGCCTGGGAAACATCCAGTGAAGTCAAAGACAGTGATTCTATACTAATTTCCAGGCGCTGAGACGAATGCCGCCAAGATCGAGCGTCTATGACTTACGGTTCAAGAATTAGCCTCAGAAACAGTGATTCTGAACATGCTGCCAATAGCTCGCCTGGGAAACATCCAGAGAAGTCCAAGATAGTGTTTTTTAGACTGGCTGCCACGAGCTGAAACGAATGCAGCCAAGAGCGAGCGTCTGTCACTTACGGTTCAAGAGTTATTCACAGAAACATGGTTTTGAACTTTGCTGCCAGCCGCGAAAGCGAAAGTAACCAAGATCGAGCGTCTAGGATTTACTTGTCAATAGCTCGCCTGGGAAACATCCAGAGAAGTCAAAGACAGTGCTTCTATACTAATTGCCAGGCGCTGAGACGAATGCCGCCAAGATCAAGCGTCTAAGACTTACGGTTCAAGAATTAGCCTCAGAAACAGTGGGAAACAGTGCTTCTATACTAATTGCCAGGCGCTGAGACGAATGCCGCCAAGATCGAGCGTCTATGACTTACGGTTCAAGAATTCGCCTCAGAAACAGTGGTTTTGAACATGCTGCCAATAGCTCGCCTTTGAAACATCCAGAGAAGTCCAAGATAGTGTTTTTTAGACTGGCTGCCACGAGCTGAAACGAATGCAACCAAGAGCGAGCGTCTGTGACTTACGGTTCAAGAGTTATTCACAGAAACATGGTTCTGAACTTTGCTGCCAGCCGCGAAAGCGAAAGTAACCAAGATCGAGCGTCTAGGATTTACTTGTGAATAGCTCGCCTGGGAAACATCCAGATAAGTCAAAGACAGTGCTTCTATACTAATTGCAAGGCGCTGAGACGAATGCCGCCAAGATCAAGCGTCTAAGACTTACGGTTCAAGAATTAGCCTCAGAAACAGTGGGAAACAGTGCTTCTATACTAATTGCCAGGCGCTGAGACGAATGCCGCCAAGATCGAGCGTCTATGACTTACGGTTCAAGAATTAGCCTCAGAAACAGTGGTTCTGAACATGCTGCCAATAGCTCGCCTGGGAAACATCCAGAGAAGTCCAAGATAGTGTTTTTTAGACTGGCTGCCACGAGCTGAAACGAATGCAGCCAAGAGCGAGCGTCTATTACTTACGGTTCAAGAGTTATTCACAGAAACATGGTTCTGAACTTTGCTGCCAGCCGCGAAAGCGAAAATAACCAAGATCGAGCGTCTAGGATTTACTTGTCAATAGCTCGCCTGGGAAACATCCAGTGAAGTCAAAGACAGTGATTCTATACTAATTTCCAGGCGCTGAGACGAATGCCGCCAAGATCGAGCGTCTATGACTTACGGTTCAAGAATTAGCCTCAGAAACAGTGATTCTGAACATGCTGCCAATAGCTCGCCTGGGAAACATCCAGAGAAGTCCAAGATAGTGTTTTTTTAGACTGGCTGCCACGAGCTGAAACGAATGCAGCCAAGAGCGAGCGTCTGTCACTTACGGTTCAAGAGTTATTCACAGAAACATGGTTTTGAACTTTTCTGCCAGCCGCGAAAGCGAAAGTAACCAAGATCGAGCGTCTAGGATTTACTTGTCAATAGCTCGCCTGGGAAACATCCAGAGAAGTCAAAGACAGTGCTTCTATACTAATTGCCAGGCGCTGAGACGAATGCCGCCAAGATCAAGCGTCTAAGACTTACGGTTCAAGAATTAGCCTCAGAAACAGTGGGAAACAGTGCTTCTATACTAATTGCCAGGCGCTGAGACGAATGCCGCCAAGATCGGGCGTCTATGACTTACGGTTCAAGAATTCGCCTCAGAAACAGTGGTTTTGAACATGCTGCCAATAGCTCGCCTGGGAAACATCCAGAGAAGTCCAAGATAGTGTTTTTTAGACTGGCTGCCACGAGCTGAAACGAATGCAACCAAGAGCGAACGTCTGTGACTTACGGTTCAAGAGTTATTCACAGAAACATGGTTCTGAACTTTGCTGCCAGCCGCGAAAGCGAAAGTAACCAATATCGAGCGTCTAGGATTTACTTGTCAATAGCTCGCCTGGGAAACATCCAGAGAAGTCAAAGACAGTGCTTCTATACTAATTGCCAGGCGCTGAGACGAATGCCGCCAAGATCAAGCGTCTAAGACTTACGGTTCAAGAATTAGCCTCAGAAACAGTGGGAAACAGTGCTTCTATACTAATTGCCAGGCGCTGAGACGAATGCCGCCGAGATCGAGCGTCTATGACTTACGGTTCAAGAATTAGCCTCAGAAACAGTGGTTTTGAACATGCTGCCAATAGCTCGCCTGGGAAACATCCAGAGAAGTCCAAGATAATGTTTTTTAGACTGGCTGCCACGAGCTGAAACGAATGCAACCAAGAGCGAGCGTCTGTGACTTACGGTTCAAGAGTTATTCACCGAAACATGGTTCTGAACTTTGCTGCCAGCCGCGAAAGCGAAAGTAACCAAGATTGAGCGTCTAGGATTTACTTGTCAATAGCTCGCCTGGGAAACATCCAGAGAAGTCAAAGACAGTGCTTCTATACTAATTGCCAGGCGCTGAGACGAATGCCGCCAAGATCGAGCGTCTAAGACTTACGGTTCAAGTATTAGCCTCAGAAACAGTGGGAAACAGTGTTTCTATACTAATTGCCAGGCGCTGAGACGAATGCCGCCAAGATCAAGCGTCAAAGACTTACGGTTCAAGAATTAGCCTTAGAAACAGTGGGAAACAGTGCTTTTATACTAATTGCCAGGCGCTGAGACGAATGCCGCCAAGATCGAGCGTCTATGACTTACGGTTCAAGAATTAGCCTCAGAAACAGTGGTTCTAAACATGCTGCCAATAGCTCGCCTGGGAAACATCCAGAGAAGTCCAAGATAGTGTTTTTTAGACTGGCTGCCACGAGCTGAAACGAATGCAGCCAAGAGCGAGCGTCTGTGACTTACGGTTCAAGAGTTATTCACAGAAACATGGTTCTGAACTTTGCTGCCAGCCGCGAAAGCGAAAATAACCAAGATCGAGCGTCTAGGATTTACTTGTCAATAGCTCGCCTGGGAAACATCCAGAGAAGTCAAAGACAGTGCTTCTATACTAATTGCCAGGCGCTGAGACGAATGCCGCCGAGATCGAGCGTCTATGACTTACGGTTCAAGAATTAGCCTCAGACACAGTGGTTTTGAACATGCTGCCAATAGCTCGCCTGGGAAACATCCAGAGAAGTCCAAGATAATGTTTTTAAGACTGGCTGCCACGAGCTGAAACGAATGCAACCAAGAGCGAGCGTCTATTACTTACGGTTCAAGAGTTATTCACAGAAACATGGTTCTGAACTTTGCTGCCAGCCGCGAAAGCGAAAATAACCAAGATCGAGCGTCTAGGATTTACTTGTCAATAGCTCGCCTGGGAAACATCCAGTGAAGTCAAAGACAGTGATTCTATACTAATTTCCAGGCGCTGAGACGAATGCCGCCAAGATCGAGCGTCTATGACTTACGGTTCAAGAATTAGCCTCAGAAACAGTGATTCTGAACATGCTGCCAATAGCTCGCCTGGGAAACATCCAGAGAAGTCCAAGATAGTGTTTTTTAGACTGGCTGCCACGAGCTGAAACGAATGCAGCCAAGAGCGAGCGTCTGTCACTTACGGTTCAAGAGTTATTCACAGAAACATGGTTCTGAACTTTGCTGCCAGCCGCGAAAGCGAAAGTAACCAAGATCGAGCGTCTAGGATTTACTTGTCAATAGCTCGCCTGGGAAACAGCCAGAGAAGTCAAAGACAGTGCTTCTATACTAATTGCCAGGCGCTGAGACGAATGCCGCCAAGATCGAGCGTCTAAGACTTACGGTTCAAGAATTAGCCTCAGAAACAGTGGGAAACAGTGCTTCTATACTAATTGCCAGGCGCTGAGACGAATGCCGCCAAGATCGAGCGTCTATGACTTACGGTTCAAGAATTAGCCTCAGAAACAGTGGTTCTGAACATGCTGCCAATAGCTCACCTGGGAAATATCCAGAGAAGTCCAAGATAGTGTTTTTTAGACTGGCTGCCACGAGCTGAAACGAATGCAGCCAAGAGCGAGCGTCTGTGACTTACGGTTCAAGAGTTATTCGCAGAAACATGGTTCTGAACTTTGCTGCCAGCCGCGAAAGCGAAAATAACCAAGATCGAGCGTCTAGGATTTACTTGTCAATAGCTCGCCTGGGAAACATCCAGAGAAGTCAAAGACAGTGCTTCTATACTAATTGCCAGGCGCTGAGACAAATGCCGCCAAGATCGAGCGTCTATGACTTACGGTTCAAGAATTAGCCTCAGAAACAGTGGGAAACAGTGCTTCTATACTAATTGCCAGGCGCTGAGACGAATGCCGCCAAGATCGAGCGTCTATGACTTACGGTTCAAGAATTAGCCTCAGAAACAGTGGTTCTAAACATGCTGCCAATAGCTCGCCTGGGAAACATCCAGAAAAGTCCAAGATAGTGTTTTTTAGACTGGCTGCCACGAGCTGAAACGAATGCAACCAAGAGCGAGCGTCTGTGACTTACGGTTCAAGAGTTATTCACAGAAACATGGTTCTGAACTTTGCTGCCAGCCGCGAAAGCGAAAGTAACCAAGATCGAGCGTCTAGGATTTACTTGTCAATAGCTCGCCTGCGAAACATCCAGAGAAGTCAAAGACAGTGCTTCTATACTAATTGCCAGGCGCTGAGACGAATGCCGCCAAGATCTAGCGTCTATGACTTACGGTTCAAGAATTAGCATCAGAAACAGTGGGAAACAGTGCTTCTATACTAATTGCCATGCGCTGAGACGAATGCCGCCAAGATCGAGCGTCTATGACTTACGGTTCAAGAATTAGCCTCAGAAACATTGGTTCTGAACATGCTGCCAATAGCTCGCCTGGGAAACATCCAGAGAAGTCCAAGATAGTGTTTTTTAGACTGGCTGCCACGAGCTGAAACGAATGCAGCCAAGAGCGAGCGTCTATTACTTACGGTTCAAGAGTTATTCACAGAAACATGGTTCTGAACTTTGCTGCCAGCCGCGAAAGCGAAAATAACCAAGATCGAGCGTCTAGGATTTACTTGTCAATAGCTCGCCTGGGAAACATCCAGTGAAGTCAAAGACAGTGATTCTATACTAATTTCCAGGCGCTGAGACGAATGCCGCCAAGATCGAGCGTCTATGACTTACGGTTCAAGAATTAGCCTCAGAAACAGTGATTCTGAACATGCTGCCAATAGCTCGCCTGGGAAACATCCAGAGAAGTCCAAGATAGTGTTTTTTAGACTGGCTGCCACGAGCTGAAACGAATGCAGCCAAGA
The DNA here is from genome assembly GCF_050947455.1 of Rhinoderma darwinii. Classification (NCBI taxonomy): domain Eukaryota; kingdom Metazoa; phylum Chordata; class Amphibia; order Anura; family Rhinodermatidae; genus Rhinoderma; species Rhinoderma darwinii. The sequence continues at coordinate 20,576 of NW_027462374.1, forward strand.
GCGAGCGTCTGTCACTTACGGTTCAAGAGTTATTCACAGAAACATGGTTTTGAACTTTGCTGCCAGCCGCGAAAGCGAAAGTAACCAAGATCGAGCGTCTAGGATTTACTTGTCAATAGCTCGCCTGGGAAACATCCAGAGAAGTCAAAGACAGTGCTTCTATACTAATTGCCAGGCGCTGAGACGAATGCCGCCAAGATCAAGCGTCTAAGACTTACGGTTCAAGAATTAGCCTCAGAAACAGTGGGAAACAGTGCTTCTATACTAATTGCCAGGCGCTGAGACGAATGCCGCCAAGATCGAGCGTCTATGACTTACGGTTCAAGAATTCGCCTCAGAAACAGTGGTTTTGAACATGCTGCCAATAGCTCGCCTGGGAAACATCCAGAGAAGTCCAAGATAGTGTTTTTTAGACTGGCTGCCACGAGCTGAAACGAATGCAGCCAAGAGCGAGCGTCTGTGACTTACGGTTCAAGAGTTATTCGCAGAAACATGGTTCTGAACTTTGCTGCCAGCCGCGAAAGCGAAAATAACCAAGATCGAGCGTCTAGGATTTACTTGTCAATAGCTCGCCTGGGAAACATCCAGAGAAGTCAAAGACAGTGCTTCTATACTAATTGCCAGGCGCTGAGACAAATGCCGCCAAGATCGAGCGTCTATGACTTACGGTTCAAGAATTAGCCTCAGAAACAGTGGGGAACTGTGCTTCTATACTAATTGCCAGGCGCTGAGACGAATGCCGCCAAGATCGAGCGTCTATGACTTACGGTTCAAGAATTAGCCTCAGAAACAGTGGTTCTAAACATGCTGCCAATAGCTCGCCTGGGAAACATCCAGAAAAGTCCAAGATAGTGTTTTTTAGACTGGCTGCCACGAGCTGAAACGAATGCAACCAAGAGCGAGCGTCTGTGACTTACGGTTCAAGAGTTATTCACAGAAACATGGTTCTGAACTTTGCTGCCAGCCGCGAAAGCGAAAGTAACCAAGATCGAGCGTCTAGGATTTACTTGTCAATAGCTCGCCTGCGAAACATCCAGAGAAGTCAAAGACAGTGCTTCTATACTAATTGCCAGGCGCTGAGACGAATGCCGCCAAGATCTAGCGTCTATGACTTACGGTTCAAGAATTAGCATCAGAAACAGTGGGAAACAGTGCTTCTATACTAATTGCCATGCGCTGAGACGAATGCCGCCAAGATCGAGCGTCTATGACTTACGGTTCAAGAATTAGCCTCAGAAACATTGGTTCTGAACATGCTGCCAATAGCTCGCCTGGGAAACATCCAGAGAAGTCCAAGATAGTGTTTTTTAGACTGGCTGCCACGAGCTGAAACGAATGCAGCCAAGAGCGAGCGTCTATTACTTACGGTTCAAGAGTTATTCACAGAAACATGGTTCTGAACTTTGCTGCCAGTCGCGAAAGCGAAAGTAACCAAGATCGAGCGTCTAGGATTTACTTGTCAATAGCTCGCCTGGGAAACATCCAGAGAAGTCAAAGACAGTGCTTCTATACTAATTGCCAGGCGCTGAGACGAATGCCGCCAAGATCAAGCGTCTAAGACTTACGGTTCAAGAATTAGCCTCAGAAACAGTGGGAACAGTGCTTCTATACTAATTGCCAGGCGCTGAGACGAATGCCGCCAAGATCGAGCGTCTATGACTTACTGTTCAAGAATTAGCCTCAGAAACAGTGGTTTTGAACATGCTGCCAATAGCTCGCCTGGGAAACATCCAGAGAAGTCCAAGATAGTGTTTTTTAGACTGGCTGCCACGAGCTGAAACGAATGCAGCCAAAAGCGAGCGTCTATTACTTACGGTTCAAGAGTTATTCACAGAAACATGGTTCTGAACTTTGCTGCCAGCCGCGAAAGCGAAAGTAACCAAGATCGAGCGTCTAGGATTTACTTGTCAATAGCTCGCCTGGGAAACAGCCAGAGAAGTCAAAGACAGTGCTTCTATACTAATTGCCAGGTGCTGAGACGAATGCCGCCAAGATCGAGCGTCTAAGACTTACGGTTCAAGAATTAGCCTCAGAAACAGTGGGAAACAGTGCTTCTATACTAATTGCCAGGCGCTGAGACGAATGCCGCCAAGATCGCGCGTCTATGACTTACGGTTCAAGAATTAGCCTCAGAAACAGTGGTTCTAAACATGCTGCCAATAGCTCGCCTGGGAAACATCCAGAGAAGTCCAAGATAGTGTTTTTTAGACTGGCTGCCACGAGCTGAAACGAATGCAACCAAGAGCGAGCGTCTGTGACTTACGGTTCAAGAGTTATTCACAGAAACATGGTTCTGAACTTTGCTGCCAGCCGCGAAAGCGAAAGTAACCAAGATCGAGCGTCTAGGATTTACTTGTCAATAGCTCGCCTGCGAAACATCCAGAGAAGTCAAAGACAGTGCTTCTATACTAATTGCCAGGCGCTGAGACGAATGCCGCCAAGATCTAGCGTCTATGACTTACGGTTCAAGAATTAGCATCAGAAACAGTGGGAAACAGTGCTTCTATACTAATTGCCATGCGCTGAGACGAATGCCGCCAAGATCGAGCGTCTATGACTTACGGTTCAAGAATTAGCCTCAGAAACATTGGTTCTGAACATGCTGCCAATAGCTCGCCTGGGAAACATCCAGAGAAGTCCAAGATAGTGTTTTTTAGACTGGCTGCCACGAGCTGAAACGAATGCAGCCAAGAGCGAGCGTCTATTACTTACGGTTCAAGAGTTATTCACAGAAACATGGTTCTGAACTTTGCTGCCAGCCGCGAAAGCGAAAATAACCAAGATCGAGCGTCTAGGATTTACTTGTCAATAGCTCGCCTGGGAAACATCAGTGAAGTCAAAGACAGTGATTCTATACTAATTCCCAGGCGCTGAGACGAATGCCGCCAAGATCGAGCGTCTATGACTTACGGTTCAAGAATTAGCCTCAGAAACAGTGATTCTGAACATGCTGTCAATAGCTCGCCTGGGAAACATCCAGAGAAGTCAAAGACAGTGCTTCTATACTAATTGCCAGGCGCTGAGACGAATGCCGCCAAGATCAAGCGTCTAAGACTTACGGTTCAAGAATTAGCCTCAGAACAGTGGGAAACAGTGCTTCTATACTAATTGCCAGGCGCTGAGACGAATGCCGCCAAGATCGAGCGTCTATGACTTACGGTTCAAGAATTCGCCTCAGAAACAGTGGTTTTGAACATGCTGCCAATAGCTCGCCTGGGAAACATCCAGAGAAGTCCAAGATAGTGTTTTTTAGACTGGCTGCCACGAGCTGAAACGAATGCAACCAAGAGCGAGCGTCTGTGACTTACGGTTCAAGAGTTATTCACAGAAACATGGTTCTGAACTTTGCTGCCAGCCGCGAAAGCGAAAGTAACCAAGATCGAGCGTCTAGGATTTACTTGTGAATAGCTCGCCTGGGAAACATCCAGATAAGTCAAAGACAGTGCTTCTATACTAATTGCAAGGCGCTGAGACGAATGCCGCCAAGATCAAGCGTCTAAGACTTACGGTTCAAGAATTAGCCTCAGAAACAGTGGGAAACAGTGCTTCTATACTAATTGCCAGGCGCTGAGACGAATGCCGCCAAGATCGAGCGTCTATGACTTACGGTTCAAGAATTAGCCTCAGAAACATTGGTTCTGAACATGCTGCCAATAGCTCGCCTGGGAAACATCCAGAGAAGTCCAAGATAGTGTTTTTTAGACTGGCTGCCACGAGCTGAAACGAATGCAACCAAGAGCGAGCGTCTGTGACTTACGGTTCAAGAGTTATTCACAGAAACATGGTTCTGAACTTTGCTGCCAGCCGCGAAAGCGAAAGTAACCAAGATCGAGCGTCTAGGATTTACTTGTCAATAGCTCGCCTGCGAAACATCCAGAGAAGTCAAAGACAGTGCTTCTATACTAATTGCCAGGCGCTGAGACGAATGCCGCCAAGATCTAGCGTCTATGACTTATCGGTTCAAGAATTAGCATCAGAAACAGTGGGAAACAGTGCTTCTATACTAATTGCCATGCGCTGAGACGAATGCCGCCAAGATCGAGCGTCTATGACTTACGGTTCAAGAATTAGCCTCAGAAACATTGGTTCTGAACATGCTGCCAATAGCTCGCCTGGGAAACATCCAGAGAAGTCCAAGATAGTGTTTTTTAGACTGGCTGCCACGAGCTGAAACGAATGCAGCCAAGAGCGAGCGTCTATTACTTACGGTTCAAGAGTTATTCACAGAAACATGGTTCTGAACTTTGCTGCCAGCCGCGAAAGCGAAAATAACCAAGATCGAGCGTCTAGGATTTACTTGTCAATAGCTCGCCTGGGAAACATCCAGTGAAGTCAAAGACAGTGATTCTATACTAATTCCCAGGCGCTGAGACGAATGCCGCCAAGATCGAGCGTCTATGACTTACGGTTCAAGAATTAGCCTCAGAAACAGTGATTCTGAACATGCTGCCAATAGCTCGCCTGGGAAACATCCAGAGAAGTCAAAGACAGTGCTTCTATACTAATTGCCAGGCGCTGAGACGAATGCCGCCAAGATCAAGCGTCTAAGACTTACGGTTCAAGAATTAGCCTCAGAAACAGTGGGAAACAGTGCTTCTATACTAATTGCCAGGCACTGAGACGAATGCCGCCAAGATCGAGCGTCTATGACTTACGGTTCAAGAATTCGCCTCAGAAACAGTGGTTTTGAACATGCTGCCAATAGCTCGCCTGGGAAACATCCAGAGAAGTCCAAGATAGTGTTTTTTAGACTGGCTGCCACGAGCTGAAACGAATGCAACCAAGAGCGAGCGTCTGTGACTTACGGTTCAAGAGTTATTCACAGAAACATGGTTCTGAACTTTGCTGCCAGCCGCGAAAGCGAAAGTAACCAAGATCGAGCGTCTAGGATTTACTTGTGAATAGCTCGCCTGGGAAACATCCAGATAAGTCAAAGACAGTGCTTCTATACTAATTGCAAGGCGCTGAGACGAATGCCGCCAAGATCAAGCGTCTAAGACTTACGGTTCAAGAATTAGCCTCAGAAACAGTGGGAAACAGTGCTTCTATACTAATTGCCAGGCGCTGAGACGAATGCCGCCAAGATCGAGCGTCTATGACTTACGGTTCAAGAATAGCCTCAGAAACATGGTTCTGAACATGCTGCCAATAGCTCGCCTGGGAAACATCCAGAGAAGTCCAAGATAGTGTTTTTAGACTGGCTGCCAAGAGCTGAAACGAATGCAGCCAAGAGCGAGCGTCTATTACTTACGGTTCAAGAGTTATTCACAGAAACATGGTTCTAACTTTGCTGCCAGCCGCGAAAGCGAAAATAACCAAGATCGAGCGTCTAGGATTTACTTGTCAATAGCTCGCCTGGGAAACATCCAGTGAAGTCCAAAGACAGTGATTCTATACTAATTTCCAGGCGCTGAGACGAATGCCGCCAAGATCGAGCGTCTATGACTTACGGTTCAAGAATTTAGCCTCAGAAACAGTGATTCTGAACATGCTGCCAATAGCTCGCCTGGAAACATCCAGAGAAGTCCAAGATAGTGTTTTTTAGACTGGCTGCCACGAGCTGAAACGAATGCAGCCAAGAGCGAGCGTCTGTCACTTACGTTCAAGAGTTATTCACAGAAACATGTTTTGAACTTTGCTGCCAGCCGCGAAAGCGAAAGTAACCAAGATCGAGCGTCTAGGATTTACTTGTCAATAGCTCGCCTGGGAAACATCCAGAGAAGTCAAAGACAGTGCTTCTATACTAATTGCCAGGCGCTGAGACGAATGCCGCCAAGATCAAGCGTCTAAGACTTACGGTTCAAGAATTAGCCTCAGAAACAGTGGGAAACAGTGCTTCTATACTAATTGCCAGGCGCTGAGACGAATGCCGCCAAGATCGGGCGTCTATGACTTACGGTTCAAGAATTCGCCTCAGAAACAGTGGTTTTGAACATGCTGCCAATAGCTCGCCTGGGAAACATCCAGAGAAGTCCAAGATAGTGTTTTTTAGACTGGCTGCCACGAGCTGAAACGAATGCAACCAAGAGCGAACGTCTGTGACTTACGGTTCAAGAGTTATTCACAGAAACATGGTTTCTGAACTTTGCTGCAGCCGCGAAAGCGAAAGTAACCAAGATCGAGCGTCTAGGATTTACTTGTCAATAGCTCGCCTGGGAAACATCCAGAGAAGTCAAAGACAGTGCTTCTATACTAATTTCCAGGCGCTGAGACGAATGCCGCCAAGATCAAGCGTCTAAGACTTACGGTTCAAGAATTAGCCTCAGAAACAGTGGGAAACAGTGCTTCTATACTAATTGCCAGGCGCTGAGACGAATGCCGCCGAGATCGAGCGTCTATGACTTACGGTTCAATAATTAGCCTCAGAAACAGTGGTTTTGAACATGCTGCCAATAGCTCGCCTGGGAAACATCCAGAGAAGTCCAAGATAATGTTTTTTAGACTGGCTGCCACGAGCTGAAACGAATGCAAACAAGAGCGAGCGTCTGTGACTTACGGTCAAGAGTTATTCACAGAAACATGGTTCTGAACTTTGCTGCCAGCCGCGAAAGCGAAAGTAACCAAGATTGAGCGTCTAGGATTTACTTGTCAATAGCTCGCCTGGGAAACATCCAGAGAAGTCAAAGACAGTGCTTCTATACTAATTGCCAGGCGCTGAGACGAATGCCGCCAAGATCGAGCGTCTAAGACTTACGGTTCAAGTATTAGCCTCAGAAACAGTGGGAAACAGTGTTCTATACTAATTGCCAGGCGCTGAGACGAATGCCGCCAAGATCAAGCGTCAAAGACTTACGGTTCAAGAATTAGCCTTAGAAACAGTGGGAAACAGTGCTTTTATACTAATTGCCAGGCGCTGAGACGAATGCCGCCAAGATCGAGCGTCTATGACTTACGGTTCAAGAATTAGCCTCAGAAACAGTGGTTCTAAACATGCTGCCAATAGCTCGCCTGGAAACATCCAGAGAAGTCCAAGATAGTGTTTTTTAGACTGGCTGCCACGAGCTGAAACGAATGCAGCCAAGAGCGAGCGTCTGTGACTTACGGTTCAAGAGTTATTCACAGAAACATGGTTCTGAACTTTGCTGCCAGCCGCGAAAGCGAAAATAACCAAGATCGAGCGTCTAGGATTTACTTGTCAATAGCTCGCCTGGGAAACATCCAGAGAAGTCAAAGACAGTGCTTCTATACTAATTGCCAGGCGCTGAGACGAATGCCGCCGAGATCGAGCGTCTATGACTTACGGTTCAAGAATTAGCCTCAGACACAGTGGTTTTGAACATGCTGCCAATAGCTCGCCTGGGAAACATCCAGAGAAGTCCAAGATAATGTTTTTAAGACTGGCTGCCACGAGCTGAAACGAATGCAACCAAGAGCGAGCGTCTATTACTTACGGTTCAAGAGTTATTCACAGAAACATGGTTCTGAACTTTGCTGCCAGCCGCGAAAGCGAAAATAACCAAGATCGAGCGTCTAGGATTTACTTGTCAATAGCTCGCCTGGGAAACATCCAGTGAAGTCAAAGACAGTGATTCTATACTAATTTCCAGGCGCTGAGACGAATGCCGCCAAGATCGAGCGTCTATGACTTACGGTTCAAGAATTAGCCTCAGAAAACAGTGATTCTGAACATGCTGCCAATAGCTCGCCTGGGAAACATCCAGAGAAGTCCAAGATAGTGTTTTTTAGACTGGCTGCCACGAGCTGAAACGAATGCAGCCAAGAGCGAGCGTCTGTCACTTACGGTTCAAGAGTTATTCACAGAAACATGGTTTTGGACTTTGCTGCCAGCCGCGAAAGCGAAAGTAACCAAGATCGAGCGTCTAGGATTTACTTGTCAATAGCTCGCCTGGGAAACATCCAGAGAAGTCAAAGACAGTGCTTCTATACTAATTGCCAGGCGCTGAGACGAATGCCGCCAAGATCAAGCGTCTAAGACTTACGGTTCAAGAATTTAGCCTCAGAAACAGTGGGAAACAGTGCTTCTATACTAATTGCCAGGCGCTGAGACGAATGCCGCCGAGATCGAGCGTCTATGACTTACGGTTCAAGAATTAGCCTCAGAAACAGTGGTTTTGAACATGCTGCCAATAGCTCGCCTGGGAAACATCCAGAGAAGTCCAAGATAATGTTTTTTAGACTGGCTGCCACGAGCTGAAACGAATGCAACCAAGAGGGAGCGTCTGTGACTTACGGTTCAAGAGTTATTCACAGAAACATGGTTCTGAACTTTGCTGCCAGCCGCGAAAGCGAAAGTAACCAAGATTGAGCGTCTAGGATTTACTTGTCAATAGCTCGCCTGGGAAACATCCAGAGAAGTCAAAGACAGTGCTTCTATACTAATTGCCAGGCGCTGAAACGAATGCCGCCAAGATCGAGCGTCTAAGACTTACGGTTCAAGTATTAGCCTCAGAAACAGTGGGAAACAGTGTTTCTATACTAATTGCCAGGCGCTGAGACGAATGCCGCCAAGATCAAGCGTCAAAGACTTACGGTTCAAGAATTAGCCTTAGAAACAGTGGGAAACAGTGCTTTTATACGAATTGCCAGGCGCTGAGACGAATGCCGCCAAGATCGAGCGTCTATGACTTACGGTTCAAGAATTAGCCTCAGAAACAGTGGTTCTAAACATGCTGCCAATAGCTCGCCTGGGAAACATCCAGAGAAGTCCAAGATAGTGTTTTTTAGACTGGCTGCCACGAGCTGAAACGAATGCAGCCAAGAGCGAGCGTCTGTGACTTACGGTTCAAGAGTTTTTCACAGAAACATGGTTCTGAACTTTGCTGCCAGCCGCGAAAGCGAAAATAACCAAGATCGAGCGTCTAGGATTTACTTGTCAATAGCTCGCCTGGGAGACATCCAGAGAAGTCAAAGACAGTGCTTCTATACTAATTGCCAGGCGCTGAGACGAATGCCGCCAAGATCAAGCGTCTAAGACTACGGTTCAAGAATTAGCCTCAGAAACAGTGGGAAACAGTGCTTCTATACTAATTGCCAGGCGCTGAGACGAATGCCGCAGAGATCGAGCGTCTATGACTTACGGTTCAAGAATTAGCCTCAGAAACAGTGGTTTTGAACATGCTGCCAATAGCTCGCCTGGGAAACATCCAGAGAAGTCCAAGATAGTGTTTTTTAGACTGGCTGCCACGAGCTGAAACGAATGCAGCCAAGAGCGAGCGTCTGTGACTTACGGTTCAAGAGTTATTCACAGAAACATGGTTCTGAACTTTGCTGCCAGCCGCGAAAGCGAAAATAACCAAGATCGAGCGTCTAGGATTTACTTGTCAATAGCTCGCCTGGGAAACATCCAGAGAAGTCAAAGACAGTGCTTCTATACTAATTGCCAGGCGCTGAGACGAATGCCGCCAAGATCAAGCGGTCTAAGACTTACGGTTCAAGAATTAGCCTCAGAAACAGTGGGAAACAGTGCTTCTATACTAATTGCCAGGCGCTGAGACGAATGCCGCCGAGATCGAGCGTCTATGACTTACGGTTCAAGAATTAGCCTCAGAAACAGTGGTTTTGAACATGCTGCCAATAGCTCGCCTGGGAAACATCCAGAGAAGTCCAAGATTGTGTTTTTTAGACTGGCTGCCACGAGCTGAAACGAATGCAACCAAGAGCGAGCGTCTGTGACTTACGGTTCAAGAGTTATTCACAGAAACATGGTTTCTGAACTTTGCTGCCAGCCGCGAAAGCGAAAGTAACCAAGATCGAGCGTCTAGGATTTACTTGTCAATAGCTCGCCTGGAAACAGCCAGAGAAGTCAAAGACAGTGCTTCTATACTAATTGCCAGGCGCTGAGACGAATGCCGCCAAGATCGAGCGTCTAAGACTTACGGTTCAAGAATTAGCCTCAGAAACAGTGGGAAACAGTGTTTCTATACTATTGCCAGGCGCTGAGACGAATGCCGCCAAGATCAAGCGTCAAAGACTTACGGTTCAAGAATTAGCCTCAGAAACAGTGGGAAACAGTGCTTCTATACTAATTGCCAGGCGCTGAGACGAATGCCGCCGAGATCGAGCGTCTATGACTTACGGTTCAAGAATTAGCCTCAGAAACAGTGGTTTTGAACATGCTGCCAATAGCTCGCCTGGGAAACATCCAGAGAGTCCAAGATAATGTTTTTAGACTGGCTGCCACGAGCTGAAACGAATGCAACCAAGAGCGAGCGTCTGTGACTTACGGTTCAAGAGTTATTCACAGAAACATGGTTCTGAACTTTGCTGCCAGCCGCGAAAGCGAAAGTAACCAAGATTGAGCGTCTAGGATTTACTTGTCAATAGCTCGCCTGGGAAACATCCAGAGAAGTCAAAGACAGTGCTTCTATACTAATTTGCCAGGCGCTGAAACGAATGCCGCCAAGATCGAGCGTCTAAGACTTACGGTTCAAGTATTAGCCTCAGAAACAGTGGGAAACAGTGTTTCTATACTAATTGCCAGGCGCTGAGACGAATGCCGCCAAGATCAAGCGTCAAAGACTTACGGTTCAAGAATTAGCCTTAGAAACAGTGGGAAACAGTGCTTTTATACGAATTGCCAGGCGCTGAGACGAATGCCGCCAAGATCGAGCGTCTATGACTTACGGTTCAAGAATTAGCCTCAGAAAACAGTGGTTCTAAACATGCTGCCAATAGCTCGCCTGGGAAACATCCAGAGAAGTCCAAGATAGTGTTTTTTAGACTGGCTGCCACGAGCTGAAACGAATGCAGCCAAGAGCGAGCGTCTGTGACTTACGGTTCAAGAGTTATTCACAGAAACATGGTTCTGAACTTTGCTGCCAGCCGCGAAAGCGAAATAACCAAGATCGAGCGTCTAGGATTTACTTGTCAATAGCTCGCCTGGGAGACATCCAGAGAAGTCAAAGACAGTGCTTCTATACTAATTGCCAGGCGCTGAGACGAATGCCGCCAAGATCAAGCGTCTAAGACTACGGTTCAAGAATTAGCCTCAGAAACAGTGGGAAACAGTGCTTCTATACTAATTGCCAGGCGCTGAGACGAATGCCGCCGAGATCGAGCGTCTATGACTTACGGTTCAAGAATTAGCCTCAGAAACAGTGGTTTTGAACATGCTGCCAATAGCTCGCCTGGGAAACATCCAGAGAAGTCCAAGATAGTGTTTTTAGACTGGCTGCCACGAGCTGAAACGAATGCAGCCAAGAGCGAGCGTCTGTGACTTACGGTTCAAGATTTATTCACAGAAACATGGTTCTGAACTTTGCTGCCAGCCGCGAAAGCGAAAATAACCAAGATCGAGCGTCTAGGATTTACTTGTCAATAGCTCGCCTGGGAAACATCCAGAGAAGTCAAAGACAGTGCTTCTATACTAATTGCCAGGCGCTGAGACGAATGCCGCCAAGATCAAGCGTCTAAGACTTACGGTTCAAGAATTAGCCTCAGAAACAGTGGGAAACAGTGCTTCTATACTAATTGCCAGGCGCTGAGACGAATGCCGCCGAGATCGAGCGTCTATGACTTACGGTTCAAGAATTAGCCTCAGAAACAGTGGTTTTTGAACATGCTGCCAATAGCTCGCCTGGGAAACATCCAGAGAAGTCCAAGATAGTGTTTTTTAGACTGGCTGCCACGAGCTGAAACGAATGCAACCAAGAGCGAGCGTCTGTGACTTACGGTTCAAGAGTTATTCACAGAAACATGGTTCTGAACTTTGCCTGCCAGCCGCGAAAGCGAAAGTAACCAAGATCGAGCGTCTAGGATTTACTTGTCAATAGCTCGCCTGGGAAACAGCCAGAGAAGTCAAAGACAGTGCTTCTATACTAATTGCCAGGCGCTGAGACGAATGCCGCCAAGATCGAGCGTCTAAGACTTACGGTTCAAGAATTAGCCTCAGAAACAGTGGGAAACAGTGTTTCTATACTAATTGCCAGGCGCTGAGACGAATGCCGCCAAGATCAAGCGTCAAAGACTTACGGTTCAAGAATTAGCCTCAGAAACAGTGGGAAACAGTGCTTTTATACTAATTGCCAGGCGCTGAGACGAATGCCGCCAAGATCGAGCGTCTATGACTTACGTTTCAAGAATTAGCCTCAGAAACAGTGGTTCTGAACATGCTGCCAATAGCTCGCCTGGGAAACATCCAGAGAAGTCCAAGATAGTGTTTTTTTAGACTGGCTGCCACGAGCTGAAACGAATGCAGCCAAGAGCGAGCGTCTGTGACTTACGGTACAAGAGTTATTCACAGAAACATGGTTCTGAACTTTACTGCCAGCCGCGAAAGCAAAAGTAACCAAGATCGAGCGTCTAGGATTTACTTGTCAATAGCTCCCCTGGGAAACATCCAGAGAAGTCAAAGACAGTGCTTCTAGACTAATTGCCAGGCGCTGAGACGAATGCCGCCAAGATCAAGCGTCTAAGACTTACGGTTCAAGAATTAGCCTCGGAAACAGTGCTTCTATACTAATTGCCAGGCGCTGAGACGAATGCCGCCAAGATCGAGCGTCTATGACTTACGGTTCAAGAATTAGCCTCAGAAACAGTGGTTCTGAACATGCTGCCAATAGCTCACCTGGGAAACATCCAGAGAAGTCCAAGATAGTGTTTTTAGACTGGCTGCCACGAGCTGAAACGAATGCAGCCAAGAGCGAGCGTCTATTACTTACGGTTCAAGAGTTATTCACAGAAACATGGTTCTGAACTTTGCTGCCAGGCGAAAGCGAAAAAACCAAGATCGAGCCGTCTAGGATTTACTTGTCAATAGCTCGCCTGGGAAACATCCAGAGAAGTCAAAGACAGTGCTTCTATACTAATTGCCAGGCGCTGAGACGAATGCCGCCGAGATCGAGCGTCTATGACTTACGGTTCAAGAATTAGCCTCAGAACAGTGGTTTTGAACATGCTGCCAATAGCTCGCCTGGGAAACATCCAGAGAAGTCCAAGATAATGTTTTTTAGACTGGCTGCCACGAGCTGAAACGAATGCAACCAAGAGCGAGCGTCTATTACTTACGGTTCAAGAGTTATTCACAGAAACATGGTTCTGAACTTTGCTGCCAGCCGCGAAAGCGAAAATAACCAAGATCGAGCGTCTAGGATTTACTTGTCAATAGCTCGCCTGGGAAACATCCAGTGAAGTCAAAGACAGTGATTCTATACTAATTTCCAGGCGCTGAGACGAATGCCGCCAAGATCGAGCGTCTATGACTTACGGTTCAAGAATTAGCCTCAGAAACAGTGATTCTGAACATGCTGCCAATAGCTCGCCTGGGAAACATCCAGAGAAGTCCAAGATAGTGTTTTTTAGACTGGCTGCCACGAGCTGAAACGAATGCAACCAAGAGCGAGCGTCTATTACTTACGGTTCAAGAGTTATTCACAGAAACATGTTTTGAACTTTGCTGCCAGCCGCGAAAGCGAAAGTAACCAAGATCGAGCGTCTAGGATTTACTTGTCAATAGCTCGCCTGGGAAACATCCAGATAAGTCAAAGACAGTGCTTCTATACTAATTGCCAGGCGCTGAGACGAATGCCGCCAAGATCAAGCGTCTAAGACTTACGGTTCAAGAATTAGCCTCAGAAACAGTGGGAAACAGTGCTTCTATACTAATTGCCAGGCGCTGAGACGAATGCCGCCAAGATCGGGCGTCTATGACTTACGGTTCAAGAATTCGCCTCAGAAACAGTGGTTTGAACATGCTGCCAATAGCTCGCCTGGGAAACATCCAGAGAAGTCCAAGATAGTGTTTTTTAGACTGGCTGCCACGAGCTGAAACGAATGCAACCAAGAGCGAGCGTCTGTGACTTACGGTTCAAGAGTTATTCACAGAAACATGGTTCTGAACTTTGCTGCCAGCCGCGAAAGCGAAGTAACCAAGATCGAGCGTCTAGGATTTACTTATCAATAGCTCGCCTGGGAAACATCCAGAGAAGTCAAAGACAGTGCTTCTATACTAATTGCCAGGCGCTGAGACGAATGCCGCCAAGATCAAGCGTCTAAGACTTACGGTTCAAGAATTAGCCTCAGAAACAGTGGGAAACAGTGCTTCTATACTAATTGCCAGGCGCTGAGACGAATGCCGCCGAGATCGAGCGGTCTATGACTTACGGTTCAAGATTAGCCTCAGAAACAGTGGTTTTGAACATGCTGCCAATAGCTCGCCTGGGAAACATCCAGAGAAGTCCAAGATAATGTTTTTTAGACTGGCTGCCACGAGCTGAAACGAATGCAAACCAAGAGCGAGCGTCTGTGACTTACGGTTCAACAGTTATTCACAGAAACATGGTTCTGAACTTTGCTGCCAGCCGCGAAAGCGAAAGTAACCAAGATCGAGCGTCTAGGATTTACTTGTCAATAGCTCGCCTGGGAAACAGCCAGAGAAGTCAAAGACAGTGCTTCTATACTAATTGCCAGGCGCTGAGACGAATGCCGCCAAGATCGAGCGTCTAAGACTTACGGTTCAAGAATTAGCCTCAGAAACAGTGGGAAACAGTGTTTCTATACTAATTGCCAGGCGCTGAGACGAATGCCGCCAAGATCAAGCGTCAAAGACTTACGGTTCAAGAATTAGCCTCAGAAACAGTGGGAAACCGTGCTTTTATACTAATTGCCAGGCGCTGAGACGAATGCCGCCAAGATCGAGCGTCTATGACTTACGTTTCAAGAATTAGCCTCAGAAACAGTGGTTCTGAACATGCTGCCAATAGCTCGCCTGGAAACATCCAGAGAAGTCCAAGATAGTGTTTTTTAGACTGGCTGCCACGAGCTGAAACGAATGCAGCCAAGAGCGAGCGTCTGTGACTTACGGTTCAAGAGTTATTCACAGAAACATGGTTCTGAACTTTACTGCCAGCCGCGAAAGCAAAAGTAACCAAGATCGAGCGTCTAGGATTTACTTGTCAATAGCTCGCCTGGGAAACATCCAGAGAAGTCAAAGACAGTGCTTCTATACTAATTGCCAGGCGCTGAGACGAATGCCGCCAAGATCAAGCGTCTAAGACTTACGGTTTCAAGAATTAGCCTCAGAAACAGTGGGAAACAGTGCTTCTATACTAATTGTCAGGCGCTGAGACGAATGCCGCCAAGATCGAGCGTCTATGACTTACGGTTCAAGAATTAGCCTCAGAAACAGTGGTTCTGAACATGCTGCCAATAGCTCACCTGGGAAACATCCAGAGAAGTCCAAGATAGTGTTTTTTAGACTGGCTGCCACGAGCTGAAACTAATGCAGCCAAGAGCGAGCGTCTATTACTTACGTTCAAGAGTTATTCACAGAAAACTGGTTCTGAACTTTGCTGCCAGCCGCGAAAGCGAAAAAACCAAGATCGAGCGTCTAGGATTACTTGTCAATAGCTCGCCTGGGAAACATCCAGAGAAGTCAAAGACAGTGCTTCTATACTAATTGCCAGGCGCTGAGACGAATGCCGCCGAGATCGAGCGTCTTTGACTTACGGTTCAAGAATTAGCCTCAGAACAGTGGTTTTGAACATGCTGCCAATAGCTCGCCTGGGAAACATCCAGAGAAGTCCAAGATAATGTTTTTAGACTGGCTGCCACAAGCTGAAACGAATGCAACCATAGAGCGAGCGTCTATTACTTACGGTTCAAGAGTTATTGACAGAAACATGGTTCTGAACTTTGCTGCCAGCCGCGAAAGCGAAAATAACCAAGATCGAGCGTCTAGGATTTACTTGTCAATAGCTCGCCTGGGAAACATCCAGTGAAGTCAAAGACAGTGATTCTATACTAATTTCCAGGCGCTGAGACGAATGCCGCCAAGATCGAGCGTCTATGACTTACGGTTCAAGAATTAGCCTCAGAAACAGTGATTCTGAACATGCTGCCAATAGCTCGCCTGGGAAACATCCAGAGAAGTCCAAGATAGTGTTTTTAGACTGGCTGCCACGAGCTGAAACGAATGCAGCCAAGAGCGAGCGTCTGTCACTTACGGTTCAAGAGTTATTCACAGAAACATGGTTTTGAACTTTGCTGCCAGCCGCGAAAGCGAAAGTAACCAAGATCGAGCGTCTAGGATTTACTTGTCCATAGCTCGCCTGGGAAACATCCAGATAAGTCAAAGACAGTACTTCTATACTAATTGCCAGGCGCTGAGACGAATGCCGCCAAGATCAAGCGTCTAAGACTTACGGTTCAAGAATTAGCCTCAGAAACAGTGGGAAACAGTGCTTCTATACTAATTGCCAGGCGCTGAGACGAATGCCGCCAAGATCGGGCGTCTATGACTTACGGTTCAAGAATTCGCCTCAGAAACAGTGGTTTTGAACATGCTGCCAATAGCTCGCCTGGAAACATCCAGAGAAGTCCAAGATAGTGTTTTTTAGACTGGCTGCCACGAGCTGAAACGAATGCAACCAAGAGCGAGCGTCTGTGACTTACGGTTCAAGAGTTATTCACAGAAACATGGTTCTGAACTTTGCTGCCAGCCGCGAAAGCGAAAGTAACCAAGATCGAGCGTCTAGGATTTACTTGTCAATAGCTCGCCTGGGAAACATCCAGAGAAGTCAAAGACAGTGCTTCTATACTAATTGCCAGGCGCTGAGACGAATGCCGCCAAGATCAAGCGTCTAAGACTTACGGTTCAAGAATTAGCCTCAGAAACAGTGGGAAACAGTGCTTCTATACTAATTGCCAGGCGCTGAGACGAATGCCGCCGAGATCGAGCGTCTATGACTTACGGTTCAAGAATTAGCCTCAGAAACAGTGGTTTTGAACATGCTGCCAATAGCTCGCCTGGGAAACATCCAGAGAAGTCCAAGATAATGTTTTTTAGACTGGCTGCCACGAGCTGAAACGAATGCAACCAAGAGCGAGCGTCTGTGACTTACGGTTCAAGAGTTATTCACAGAAACATGGTTCTGAACTTTGCTGCCAGCCGCGAAAGCGGAAAGTAACCAAGATTGAGCGTCTAGGATTTACTTGTCAATAGCTCGCCTGGGAAACATCCAGAGAAGTCAAAGACAGTGCTTCTATACTAATTGCCAGGCGCTGAGACGAATGCCGCCAAGATCGAGCGTCTAAGACTTACGGTTCAAGTATTAGCCTCAGAAACAGTGGGAAACAGTGTTTCTATACTAATTGCCAGGCGCTGAGACGAATGCCGCCAAGATCAAGCGTCAAAGACTTACTGTTCAAGAATTAGCCTTAGAAACAGTGGGAAACAGTGCTTTTATACTAATTGCCAGGCGCTGAGACGAATGCCGCCAAGATCGAGCGTCTATGACTTACGGTTCAAGAATTAGCCTCAGAAACAGTGGTTCTAAACATGCTGCCAATAGCTCGCCTGGGAAACATCCAGAGAAGTCCAAGATAGTGTTTTTTAGACTGGCTGCCACGAGCTGAAACGAATGCAGCCAAGAGCGAGCGTCTGTGACTTACGGTTCAAGAGTTATTCACAGAAACATGGTTCTGAACTTTGCTGCCAGCCGCGAAAGCGAAAATAACCAAGATCGAGCGTCTAGGATTTACTTGTCAATAGCTCGCCTGGGAAACATCCAGAGAAGTCAAAGACAGTGCTTCTATACTAATTGCCAGGCGCTGAGACGAATGCCGCCAAGATCAAGCGTCTAAGACTTACGGTTCAAGAATTAGCCTCAGAAACAGTGGGAAACAGTGCTTCTATACTAATTGCCAGGCGCTGAGACGAATGCCGCCGGGATCGAGCGTCTATGACTTACGGTTCAAGAATTAGCCTCAGAAACAGTGGTTTTGAACATGCTGCCAATAGCTCGCCTGGGAAACATCCAGAGAAGTCCAAGATAATGTTTTTTAGACTGGCTGCCACGAGCTGAAACGAATGCAACCAAGAGCGAGCGTCTGTGACTTACGGTTCAAGAGTTATTCACAGAAACATGGTTCTGAACTTTGCTGCCAGCCACGAAAGCGAAAGTAACCAAGATTGAGCGTCTAGGATTTACTTGTCAATAGCTCGCCTGGGAAACATCCAGAGAAGTCAAAGACAGTGCTTCTATACTAATTGCCAGGCGCTGAGACGAATGCCGCCAAGATCGAGCGTCTAAGACTTACGGTTCAAGTATTAGCCTCAGAAACAGTGGGAAACAGTGTTTCTATACTAATTGCCAGGCGCTGAGACGAATGCCGCCAAGATCAAGCGTCAAAGACTTACGGTTCAAGAATTAGCCTTAGAAACAGTGGGAAACAGTGCTTTTATACTAATTGCCAGGCGCTGAGACGAATGCCGCCAAGATCGAGCGTCTATGACTTACGGTTCAAGAATTAGCCTCAGAAACAGTGGTTCTGAACATGCTGCCAATAGCTCGCCTGGGAAACATCCAGAGAAGTCCAAGATAGTGTTTTTTAGACTGGCTGCCACGAGCTGAAACGAATGCAACCAAGAGCGAGCGTCTGTGACTTACGGTTCAAGAGTTATTCACAGAAACATGGTTCTGAACTTTGCTGCCAGCCACGAAAGCGAAAGTAACCAAGATCG
>NW_027462375.1:10000-55983 GCF_050947455.1 Rhinoderma darwinii
ATCAGGGTATACCTACAAATTTAGGATATATGAAGGGAAGGACACCAGTATTCAGCCCCCAGAATGCCCCCCCTTACTGGGAGTTAATACAAAAATTGTGTGGGATTTGGTGCACCCACTGCTGGACCAGGGTTACCACCTCTACATGGATAATTTTTATACCAGCGTCCCACTCTTCAACTGCCTCGCTTCCAGAAGTCCTGCGGCATGCGGCACTACTAGAAGAAATCTGAGAGGCCTCCCTAAGACTCTGCTTGGGCAAACAAGAAGGGGTGAGAGCAGGGCACATTCTAGCAGCAACATATTGTGTGTCAAGTACAAGACAAGGGAGATGCCACACCAGTACCCATGTACCAGTACGAGGTACCAGTACAGAGACCCCCAAACCAGACTCCATCCTGGACTACAATAGGTACATGGGAGGGGTGGACTTGTCAGATCAAGTCCTGAAGGCCTACAGTACTTCTGGAAGCGGGGCCACACGCATCGTACCAGGGCAACACTTTCCAGTAGAAGTTCCCCAAACTGGCAAGAAGGGAAAAAGTAAAAAGAGGTGCAAAGTCTGCTATAAGAGGGGGATAAGGAGGGACACAATATATCAATGTAACGCGTGTCCCGAAAAACCAGAGCTCTGTATGAAAGAGTGTTTTCAAATTTATCATACATCCCTTTATTTTTAATTTACCCCAGTTTTACTCGCTCTGATCCACTTCGCACAGCTTACCCCTCCTCATCTTTCCCCTCTGAGCCCTGCTGCGTGCCCAGGCAGCTGATAGCAGCCACATGTAGGGTATTGCCGTACCCGGGAGAACCCACATTACAGTTTATGAGGTGTATATCTCCGGTGGCGCATGCTGGGCACACTATATCGGACACTGAATTGGCATATATGTATAGAAAATTGCAAATTTCACTCTGCACCATCTGTTGCGCATTATCTTTTACACAATACCTGTGGGGTCAAAATGCTCACTACACCTCTAGATGAATGCCTTAAGGGGTGTAGATTTTAAAACAGGGTCACTTCTCGGGGGTTTCAACTGTACCGATACCTTAGGGGCTTCTGCGTACAAGACTTAGCACCAGAAAAGCTCCAGTAGGCCAAATGGTGGTCCTTTCCTTTTGAGCCCTGCCGTGTGCCTAGGCAGCTAATAACAGCCACATGTAGGGTATTGCCGTACCCGGGAGAACCCACATTACAGTTTATGGGGTGTATGTCTCCGGTGGCACATGCTGGGCACAATATATCGGACACTGACATGGCATATATATAGAAAATTGCAAATCTCACTCTGCACCATCTGTTGCGCATTATCTTTTACACAATACCTGTGGGGTAAAAATGCTCACTACACCTCTAGATGAATTCCTTAAGGGGTGTCGTTTTTATAACGGGGTGACTTCTCGGGGGTTTCAACTGTACTGATACCTCAGGGGCTTCTGCACACATGACTTCGCACCAGAAAATTCCCAGTAGGCCACATGGTGGTCCTTTCCTTCTGAGCCCTCCCATGGGCCCAAACGGCAGTTTATCACCACAAATAGGGTATTGCCACACTCAGGACAAATTGGGCAACAAAATGGGGTATTTTATTCCTTGTGAAAATAAGAAATTTTGAGCCAAAATTACCTCTTATTGGAAAAAATTAAATTTTTTTAAATTCACAGCCCAATTCAAATAAATTCTGTGAAAAAACTGTGGGGTCTAAATGGTCACAACACCCATAAATGAATTCCTTGAGGGGTGTAGTTTCCAAAATGGGGTCACTTCTGGTGGGTTTCCATTGCTTTGATACCTTTGGGACTCTGCAAATGCGACATGGCACCCGAAAACCAATCCAGCAAAATCTGGGCTCCAACAAACACATAGCGCTCCTTTCCTTCTGAGCCCTCCAATGGGCCCAAACGGCAGTTTATCACCACAAATGGGGTATTGCCGCACTCAGGACAAATTGGGCAACAAAATGGGGCGTTTTGTTCCCTGTGAAAATAAGAAATTCTTATTAAAAATGACATCTTATTGGAAAAATTGTCATTCTTTTAATTTCACATCCCAATTCAAATACGCGCTGTGAAAAAACTACGGGGTCAAAATGGTAATAACAACCATAAATGAATTCCTTGAGGGGTGCAGTTTCCAAAATGGGGTCAATTTTGGGGGATTCCTACTGTTTTGGCACCTCAACACCTCTCCAAACCTGGCATGCTGCCTAAAATATATGCTAATAAAAAAGAAGCACCAAAATGCACTAGGTGCTTCCTTGCTTCTAGGGCTTGTGGTTTAGTCCACGAGCGCAGTAGAGCCACATGTGGGACATTTCTAAAAACTGCAGAATCTGGACAATACATATTTAGTAGTGTTTCTCTGGTAAACCTTCTTTGTTACAGAAAAAAAATAGAATAAAATTGAAATTCAGCAAGAAAAAGGAAATTTGCAAATTTCACCACCACTTTGCTTTAATTCCTGTGAAATGCCTGAAGGGTTAAAAAAAACTTTCTAAATGCTATTTTGAATACTTTGAGGGGTCTAGTTTTTAAAATGGGGTGTTTTATGGGGGTTTCTAATACATAGGCCCCTCAAAGCCCCTTCAGAACTGAACAGGTACCTTAAATAAAAGGCTTTTGAAATTTTCTTAAAAATATGAGAAATTGCTGTTTATGTTCTAAGCCCTGTAACGTCCAAGAAAAATAAAATAATGCTCTAAAAACTATGCAGATCTAAAGTAGACTTATGGGAAATGTGAACTAGTAACTATTTTGGGTGGTATAACCATCTGTTTTACAACCACATGCATTTAAATTCGGAAAAATGCTATTTTTTCTAATTTTTTCTCTACATTTTGCAATTTTTCACAAATAAACACTGAATATATCGACCAAATTTTACCACTAACATAAAGCCCAATGTCTCACGAGAAAACAATCTCAGAATCGCTTGGATAGGTTTAAGCATTCCGACGTTATTACCACATAAAGTGAAATATGTCAGATTTAAAAAATGGGCTCTGTGCCTTAAGGCCCAAACTAGGCTGCGACCTTAAGGGGTTAAAATTAACCTAGCCTAATAATTCTAGACTGTTCATGTCTTTGACAGTGGGCAAACTTACAAAATCAGCAAGGGGTCAAATACTTATTTCCTTCACTGTGTGTGTGTGTGTGTGTGTGTGTGTGTGTGTGTGTGTGTGTATACACATATGTGCTTGCGGATATATATATGTGTGTGTACATGTATGTATATATGTGTGTATGTGTATATGTGTATATATATATATATATATATATATATATACACACGTGTGTGTGTGTGTGTGTGTGTGTGTGTATTAAACCCTATTACATACTGATGTGGAACAGAACAGCTAACATTCATGTAAAAAGGCTTTGAGATGCGGTAGGTTTTATTAGGGTGCTAATTGAAGATAATGACAACGCTGGTATATTACTCGGATGATTCATCCTGTGCAATATCCACAAAAATCGCAGCTTCACATATTTCATATGGCTGGTCCTGTCATGAATGAAGGAACTCTGTCCTGTCTGAGGAAACTTAAAGGATAATCGGAAGCCGCTGCTTCATTAATGTCTTATATGTTCATGGGAAATTAGACTGATCACTTCTGTATATTTGACTGTCCTTTTAATGGTCCATTACTATGTTAAGTAAGGAATTCTTTGAGGCAAAATAAGATACTTGCCGATATTCTACATCTTGATGGTATGGAGAATTTATTCACTTTGTAATCTCTTTTTCAAGGCAAACTACTGTTCTGTGATGAGAGATTAGGATAGGTTACCAACATGCTATAAGGATGTGTTTTTTTAAATGACTCCCGGTGCAGGCCTCTGCCTTGCTGCCCTGTAATTTACGCCCGTTTTCTGGTGTAAAATATAACAAATCTGTCAAGCTGTGGTGACCCCCGCCTCATTTACAAAAAACTAAATTTGCGTTGTGGAGCAATTGTTTCCACTGTGCCTGGTGAGGAGCAGTGCTGTGCACAGTAAAGAATTAGAAAGGGGCTACTGTGCTTTACTAGCGCTATATCTGCTATGCCCTGTTACTTCCGCTCAAGGCCGCCACTAGTCAGACTAATCCATATATCGTTTATTATAATTCCTATCAAGATCACCAGAACATGATATTCTGCCACTATTCGTCAAATCGTTTTTTGTTGGGAACAACCCTTTCAATAATTAGAGTACAACTTGGAGCGTTACATTTACAGGTGTCCCTTTTTAATTTTGTGTTAAATAGAATTTGTTTTTTATTAATAATTTAGGTAAAGATAGCAGATGTTTATGGCTTGATCACTTACACACACTCGCACACGCACACACACACGCACGCGTTCGAGGAGGCTTGGAACAGACTTCAATAATGGCTTTTTCCATTTTCTACTGCCATAATATCTTTATTTAGATAGTGTATCTAACGCCTTATTGACCAGGCCAGTTTTGTTTTTGGGTTCAAAGGAAATGCGGTCCAGAACTTGAAAGAGCTACGTCCAGAAAACATTGTCAAACGCCATCAGTGTCAAAAACTATAAGCGTTGCATTAGATTTATGTTTCTCATATTCTTGATTACTGATCTGACGTGTGTGTATATATAAATAATCTGGCGGGGGCCTTATTCTTCAGCAGAGCCTTAATAATGTCATTGTTTCTTGACCATAAATATTTCCCTTTTACTAGCAAATGACTATATAAGTTGGGTAAACATATTAACTCGTCCTTTAGAATCTTCATGAAATCTGAGGAGAATCTGTCAGGGCCTGGAGCCTTTGCACGTGTAGTTATTTCAATTACTTTCTTCACCTTTTCCTTTGAAATCGGAGCATTTAATGAAGTCCGTTGTTTAGAGGAGAGACTAGGCAATGGTACTTTTATTTAAGCGCGTAGTCCCTCCCATTCGTACTCGTATATAGCGAGATAAAGAGTTTCGTAAATACCTTCACGATTTCTTTTGATTGGGATTTGAAATGGGAGAAGTCTTTCGTCGTCCCTTTGCTGGAGTAGCCAGGAGTCGACCTGCCTTATTGCCATATTTATAAAAAAAAAAGTGCAAATCTTTATACGCCCTATGATCAGCTTCACAAACCATAAATCGCAGACAACAACTGGAAGACGATATCACAACTCACTGGCACAGCGGATTCTTGCTTCTTACCCCTCTGCCAGGCGTCCCAACTTTGTCACTTTCTACTGTCTCTGCCCTCCCATCTACCTTTTCTCGTTCTCTCGCAGTTTTCAAAAACCTCTACTCTACAGCTGGTCATTTACGACATGCTATCTTCCTTATCTATAATTTTCCTATTTGACTAACTGGGAGGCAGGCTTTAACATTCGTTTTTCTGCAGACCACCGCACCCGCTTGTACACTATGACTTATAAATCCTCACTACCTAGCAGAATACAGGAAGTTGGCTTTACAATGTTGACGTAATGGTACAGAGTCCTCCCCAAACTCCATAGCATCTTTCCCACTGTTTCACCTGTGTGTTGGAGGTGCGGTTCTCAGGTTGAAGATCCTTTACTCACTTTTTGGGGTTGTCCAAAATTGACTGCCTTTTGGGACACTGTCTGAATTTCGAAGTGACACGCCACAGATTGTTTTCCCCAAATCTCCTGGCCGCCTCCTGCTTCATCTGTGCGACATCCCTGTTTCCGCCTACAAGAAATCAATTGTTCGTCATCTGGTCAATGCAGCGCACTCTTGTATACCGGCTTTATGGAAGCGAGTTGCCCCTCCTACGTGTCGCGGGTTTTCAGAAAATTCGAGAGATGGAACATCTGGAGGAGCTTACTGCCTCCTTTAAGGATACACACGACAAATTTCTGCACTACTGGTTGATTTTGAAATTTTCCGGAATATGTCTTCCTGATTGCTTAACCCCTTAAGGACGCAGCCTAGTTTTGGCCTTAAGGCTCAGAGCCCATTTTTCAAATCTGACATATTTCACTTTATGTGGTAATAACGTCGGAATGCTTAAACCTACCCAAGCGATTCTGAGATTGTTTTCTCGTGACACATTGGGCTTCATGTTCGTGGTAAAATTTGGTCGATATATTCAGTGTTTATTGGTGAAAAATTGCAGAATTTAGAGAAAATTTTGAAAAAATTGCATTTTTCAGAATTTAAATGCATCTGCTTGTAAAACAGACGGTTATACCACCCAAAATAGTTACTAGTTCACATTTCCCATATGTCTACTTTAGATTGGCATCGTTTTTTGAACATTCTTTTATTTTTCTTGTGCGTTACAAGGCTTAGAACATAAACAGCAATTTCTCATATTTTTAAGAAAATTTCAAAAGCCTTTTTTTTAAGGTACCTCTTGAGTTCTGAAGTGGCTTTGTGGGGCCTATGTGTTAGAAACCCAGATAAAACACCCCATTTTAAAAACTAGACCCCTCAAAGTATTCAAAACAGCAGTTAGAAAGTTTTTTAACCCTTCAGGCATTTCACAGGAATTAAAGCAAAGTGGAGGTGAAATTTGCAAATTTCATTTTTCTTGCTGAATTTCAATTTTATTCATTTTTTTTTCTGTAACACAGAAGGTTTTACCAGAAAAACACTACTAAATATGTATTGTCCAGATTCTGCAGTTTTTAGAAATGTCCCACATGTGGCCCTACTGCGCTCGTGGACTAAAACACAAGCCCTAGAAGCAAAGAAGCACCTAGTGCATTTTGAGTCCTCTTTTTTATTAGAATATATTTTAGGCAGCATGCCAGGTTTGAAGAGGTGTTGAGGTGTCAAAACAGTAGGAATCCCCGAATAGTGACCCCATTTTGGAAACTACACCCCTCAAGGAATTCATTTATGGTTGTTGTTAGCATTTTGACCACACAGTTTTTTCACAGCACCTATTTCAATTGGGCTGTGACATTAAAAAAATGACATTTTTTCCAATAAGATGTAATTTTTTACCAAAATTTCTTATTTTCACAGGGAACAAAATACTCAATTTTGTTGCCCAATTTCTCCTGAGTGCGGCAATACCCCATTTGTGGTGATAAACTGCCGTTTGGGCTCATGGGAGGGCTCAGAAGGAAAGGAGCGCTGTGTGTTCTTTGGAGTACAGATTTTGCTGGATTGGTTTTCGGGTGCCATGTCGCATTTGCAGAGCCCCAGAGGTATCAAAGCAATAGAAACCCACCACAAATGACCCCATTTTGGAAACTACACCCCTCAAGGAATTCATTTATGGGTGTTGTGACCATTTTGACCCCATAGTTTTTTCAACAGAACTTATTTGAATTGGGCTGGGAATGAAAACAAAATTATTTTTTTCAAATAATATGTAGTTTTGGCTGAAAATTTCTTATTTTCACAAGAAACAAAATACCCCATTCTGTTGCGCAATTTGTTCTGAGTGCCGCAATACCCCATTTGTTGTGATAAACTGCCGTTTGGGCCCATGGGAGGGCTCGGAAGGAAAGGACCACCATTTGGCCTACTTTGGATTTTCTAGTGCGATGTCATGTATGCAGAAGCCCCTGAGGTACCAGTACAGTTGAAACCCGCAAGAAGTGACCCCGTTTTAAAAACTACACCCTTAAGGCATTCATCTAGAGGTGTAGTGAGCATTTTGACCGGAGACCTACACCCCATAAACTGTAATGTGGGTTCTCCCGGGTATGGCAATACCCTACATGTGGCTGTTATCAGCTGCCTGGACACACAGCAGGGCCCAGAAGGGAAAGACGAGGGGGGATAAGCTGTGCGGAGGGGCATCAGGGTAAATTATAAACCAAGGGATGTATGATAAATTTTAAAACACTTTCATACAGAGCTCTGGTTTTTCGGGACACGTGTCACATTGATATATTGTGTCATCCCTTATCGCCCTCTTATAGTAGACTTTGCACCTCTTTTGACTTTTTCCCTTCTTGCCAGTTTGGGGAACTTCTCCTGGAAAGTGTTGCCCTGGTACGATGCGTGTGGCCTCGCTTCCAGAAGTACTGGGTGCCCCCCCTTCTTGGTCCCTAAAGATTAGGTTCTTGATAATCACCTCTTGAAATTCCAGGAAAGTTCCCGTCTGCCCTGTACATCGATGTAGCACGTACGCATTGTATAATGCCATCTGTATGATGTGCCCGGCCAGCTTCTTATACCACACCGCATGGCGCTTCAGGGCTTGATCTTACAAGTCCACCCCTCCCATGTACCTATTGTAGTCCAGGATGCAGTCTGGTTTGGGGGTGGCCTTTCCTTCATATATCCTAAATCTGTAGGTATACCCTGATTCACTCTCGCAGCTTATACATCTTCACGCCATACCTTGCCCTCTTACCCGGCAGGTATTCGCAGAAATGAACCCTCCCTTTAAAATGTACTAGGGACTCATCAATAGAAATACACTTCTCGGGGGTGTATGCTTGGGAAAACCGGGCACTGGAACGGTTTAATAGGGGTCTCCGTTTATACAAACGGTCAAAACTGGGGTCATCTCGGGGTGGGCACGGCTCATTATCAGTATAATGTAAGAAGCCAAGTATTGCCTCATTTATTAATTTTTTTAGGTTCCAGTTCAGTTCTGAAGTTGCTTTGAGGGGCCCATATATTAGAATCCCCTATCAAATACCCCATTTTAGAAACTAGACCCCTCAAAGTATTCACAACAGCATGTAGAAAGTTTATGAACCCTTTAGGTGTTTCACAAAAATTCAGAGCAAAGTAGAGGTGAAATTTACATTTTTTTTTGTCAGAAAATCCTCTTTATACCATTTTTTTCATAACACAAAAGGATTTATCAGTGAAACGCAAATTAATACGTATTGCCCAGATTCTGCAGTTTTGAGAAATATCCCACATGTGGCCCTAGTGCGGTAATGGACTGAAGCACCGGCCTCCGAAGCAAAGGAGCACCTAGTGGATTTTGAAGCCTCTTTTTTTATTAGGCACCATGTCCGGTTTGAAGAGGTCTTGTGGTGCCAAAACATTGGGAACCCCCCAAAAGTGACCCCATTTTGGAAACTAGACCCCTTGAGGAATTCATTGTAGTTTTCATGGGGTGCATGCGGCTTTTTGATCAGTTTTTATTCTATTTTTAGGTGGCGTGGTGACTAATAAACAGCAATTCTACTATTGGTTTTTTATTCTATATTTTTTACAGCGTTCACCGTGCACTATAAATGACATATTCACTTTATTCTGCGGGGCGATACGATTACGGCGATACCAGATGTTTATAGTTTTTTTTATGTCTTATGGCGTTTGCACAATAAAATAAGTTTTGTAAACAATCATTCACTTTTTGTGTTACCTTATTCTAAGAGCCAGAACTTTTTTATTTTTCAATCAATAAAGCCGTGCGAGGACTTATTTTTTGCGTAACGAACTGTAGTTTCGATCAGTACCATTTTTCGGTACATGCGACTTTTTGATCTCTTTTTATTAAATTTTTTGGGAGGTGAAGTGACCAAAGAATTGTGATTGTGGTTCGGTTTATTATTATTTTATTTTACGGCGTTCACCGTGCGGGATAAATAACGAAATAATTTTGTAGTTCAGGCCGTTACGGACGCGGCGATACCAATTATGTATAGTTTATTTGTTTGTTTATATATTTTTATTAATAATAAAGGACTGATAAGGGAAAAAGGGGGATTTTTACTTTTATTACTCTTAAATCTTTTATTTTCTTATTTTTACACATCTTTTTTTAACTTTTTTTTTACTTTATTACTTTGTCCCACTAGGGGACTTGAGGGCAGGAGGCCCTGATCGCTATTCTAATACACTGCACTACATGCGTAGTGCAGTGTATTAGAGCTGTCATCTACTCACTGACAGCAAGCATAGTGGGTCCTGACGTTGTCAGGACCCACTAGGCTTCCGTCTATGGCATAGCCGGACGCCATTGTTTGGTGTCCGGTTGCCATAGTCACCATCGCCAGCCGCTATCGCGTAGCAGGCCGGCGATGGCAGCTTAACCCCTAAAAAGCCACGATCTCTATAGAACGCGGCTTTTAAGGGGTTAATCAGC
This sequence comes from Rhinoderma darwinii, assembly GCF_050947455.1. Lineage (NCBI taxonomy): Eukaryota > Metazoa > Chordata > Amphibia > Anura > Rhinodermatidae > Rhinoderma > Rhinoderma darwinii. Next base: position 19,991 of record NW_027462375.1, read on the forward strand.
GGGGACACAGCGATCGGTCCCCGCTGTAGGAGCTGTGACAGCTGCTGAACAAGACAACAGCTGTCACAGCTCCTGTATGTGTCGGGAGGACGGCCGTTACTCCCGAGACGTACTATTACGGCATGGAGCGCGAACGATACAGCTGCCATGACGTAATAGTACGTCAAGGAGCGGGAAGGGGTTAAAGGAATGGTTGTGTTTCTTGAGTCTGTTAGCAAGTCTGTCCTCACATCTACCCATCTCTTCCTCTTTACCCACCCCCCTTTTTTTCATCTCTCTTCCTTTCTCTTTTCTTCCTTGTCCTTCAATAGAACCTTTGTTGTATACCTTGCATTGGTCCGTTTTGACCACTGTCCTATTGATATTATATTTTACCTAACTGTATGTTACAACATTATAAATGCAGCAGATTTTTTTTATTTATAGATCTTGAATAAAAAAACGAATAAAAAAAAAACAAAAAACTTAAATCCGTTAAGACTTTAGCCTGAGTAAACACCTTCCTGTTTGTCACAGTAGGGTCTCATTTATAATCAGAATATGACTTAAGAAATACTTCTCTTGGTTGTAATTTTTTAAATTTAGACTATTCAACTACTATGTAAGAAATCGGTCTGCCCCTCAACACTGCTTTAGCCTTATCCCATATTAGAGGATTAGGGGAACGTTCTCTCTTTGATCTTAGCGCAGAGAAACACCTGCCACCAGCTCCTACGCATTATTAGTATATTTGCATCATCCATCAAATGTGGAGGAAACCTCCATATATTTTTTCACTCTATCCAGTTCCAGACCAAATAATTCAACTTCCACCGGGGAACGATCATATAACTCTATCATGTATATACATGCACCCAGCTGACAGAAGGGACCAACAAATGATCTGTTTGTGACAAAGAACTGTGTATATGCAGATCACCATGCATCATGTAGATTGTCTTGATCAGCCGAGTCAGCTGAGCCTGACTGACGCTGCCTTGGCGATCTACCGTAACTTGCATCGAAGACCAGATTGAAGTCTGTATTATTTGTGAGTGATCGGATCCTCCGCTATCCAGTTCTCCAATCTTGATTGTAAAGACATCGGGAGCTATATTGGGGCCATATATAATTGATTAGAACTAGCTTGCTTGGAAATTCTAGCAAAACCTGGATCACTCCCAAAGTTCAGCCTCCAATACTTTGCCCTGTAGATTTTAATGTAGCAGAATAACCACTCTGGCTGTCTTAGTAACTGCAGGAGCCCCTACTGCCCGACGAATTCACGACTGCTGACATTTTGGAATTTTATTTGCTGCCAAATGTGTTTCTTGGAGAAGCGCTATGTTAGTGCATAGGTTCTTTTAAATGGCATAAAAAAAATTCCTCTTGGCTGGTGTAAGCGAGGTGACAAAAAAAACCCGCAATTCGGGCATTGTGAATTATTTTTTTTTCTTGTGGCGTTCACCCTGTGGGTTAAATGACGTGGGATTAGTTAAGAATTTTGCGGTCAATTTTATTTTTATATTTTTATTTATGTATTTTCATGTGAATACTGAAAGGGTTTTTCTATAACTTTTTACTTCAGCTTTCTATAAAAAAAATTATGTTTTTAAAAAGTCTATTAAACATTTTTAGTTTTAAAAGGTATTTATTGGTATAAAAGGTAAAGTAGGAAGCATTCAATCAAAAATTTAACAATCCCCACGCAGGGGGATAGAATGGAAATTTGTTATTACTCAAAAGGGGCAATGGTATGGGGGTGAGGAGGGACATAGGAAGGAGCAATATACATGAATATTCAAAAATAAAACAAAAACAAGAGCCATTATATCAACATCCACAAGTAGTCATTCAATTCCAGAAAGAACAAAGCATCCTTATATCCATAGAGTACATTACACCTGTATAGAAAGGTATTAAAACAAAATGCTTACAAAGTAATGGTATAGTGGCAGGCAGGTGCATGAGAGAAGGAAAGCCAGGGGTCCCAAACCGTACGATAGAGTTCAAATGAGTCTGTTCTTATAGCCTCTAACTTCTCATATATAGCTATATGATTATTTCTGCTAATAACAGCAGAAAAATTCAAACCTACAGTATGCCACTGTGAAGCTATGTATATGCGAGCTGCTAGTAATATATATTGGGCAAGCTTAAATTTGGAATTGGGCGTCCGGCGAGGGATAGCCTCCAATAAACATGTGGGTAATCTTTTCGGGACTCCTAAACGGACATATGTCAGAAATTGAAGTACACACTTCTATCCAGAAGGTTGAGACTCTGGGGCAGGACCACCATGTATGATACATAGTACCCTCAGAAGCACCACTTCTTAAACAACCGACAGGAACTGTAGGATAAATGGTGTGGAGGTGCGTGGGAACATAATATGCTCTATGCAGAAGTTTTGTGCATGTCTCAACCAGGGAAACCTGCCAACGACCCTTGCTTATTGTGTCACAGCACTGTCTCCATTGTGTGGGAGAGGGTCTGGTGCCCATGTCCTCCTCCCATTTTAGCATGTATGGAAGCTTAGCATCAGGAGGTGGTGTAGTAAGAATACTATACAACATAGACAATAAACCTATTCGAGAGGATGAGTAGGGTAATATTTTTGCTACGGTGGTGTAGGACATTTCGACCTGGGCAGGGACCTGTTGTAAGAGAGAATAGTTGGATGGCCTGGTACTGTTCAGATATGGGGGGGGGGGGTTAAAGATGGTGTTAAAATGGGCGAACAGCCTCAATCGTCGTCCTTTAACAAACTCATGAACTCTAGAGAGTTGTTTAGAAGACCACCAAACAGAATTGGTGTATTGCTGACCTGAGGTAAACCGCGGGTTCCCAAATATAGACGTTATCGGGGAGTGACGGGATTGAAGACCTTGTTTAAACTTGACCAGGCACCAAAGGAGTAAGGAATGATATGAGAGGAGAGAGATTCTTTAGGGTAGTTGGCATGGATGAAGCCATCCACATCAGTGCTACCCAAGAATACTGAGCAAACTGGGCTAGTGCTAAAGAGACCCAAAGAGGTGCCCTACCCAGGGGAAGATGGGTTAACAATAGTAACTAGCAGCTTTGTAGTATTTGAACAGATTGGGGACTGAGACCACCAGATCTCTTATGGAGAAACCTAAGGCTGGGTTCACACGACCACATTAACGTCCGTAATGGACGGACGTATTTCGTCCGGAAGTCCCAGACCGAACTCAGTGCAGGGAGCAGGGCTCCTAGCATCATAGTTATGTACGATGCTAGGAGTCCCTGCCTCTCCGTGGAACTACTGTCCCGTACTGAAAACATGATTACAGTACGGGACAGTTGTCCCGCAGAGAGGCAGGGACTCCTAGCATCGTACATAACTATGATGCTAGGAGCCCGGCTCCCTGCACTGAGTTCGGTCCGGGACTTCCGGCCGAAATACATCCGTCCATTACGGACGTTAATGTGGTCGTGTGAACCCAGCCTAATACGTGTCAATATTCTGGGGCGTTTATTGTTCCATATGAATTTAAAGATGTCCTTTTGCAGGGCCTGCAGATCCCCTTTCGGGAGAGGGATGGGAATGGTTCTAAATAAATAAAGCAGTCTGGGAAGAGTTACCATTTTTTTTTCGTATTCTACCCACCCAGAAAAGTGGCAGTTTGGCCCATTTAACTAGGTCAGCCCGAATGGCCTTAAACAACGGAGGGTAGTTACATTTATGTAGGGTATCAAGTTAGGGATATACCTAAGTAGGGGGGGGCAATATTTTTGAGGTGAAAAAAACAAAATTGAGCTCCATGAGTTTTTGTAAAGGAGGTGCAACGTTCTAGAAAAGAGGTCTCTGACTTGGATTGATTTATACAGAGACCTGAGACCACGGAAAAGGCGTCAAGGGCCGCCAACAAATTTGGAAGGGAAGTCAACGGCTTGGCAAGAGATGAGGATCAAGTAATCCGCAAAGAGACGTAGTTTATGTTCCCGGTTCCCAACCTGTATACCAGATATATCTGGGTTACGGCTGAGCAAATCGGCTAAGGGCTCCATAGCCAGTGCGAACAATGCGGGTGAGAGGGGGCAGCCCTGCCTAGTTCCTCTCCGAATATGTATAGGTTGAAAGTTGGTAGCTGGTAACTTCCCGCCGCAGCCCTTTTTCAGATTTTAATTTTCGTTTTTTCCTCCCCACCTTCCAAAAGCCATAACGTCTTTATTTTTCCGTCAATATAGTTCTATGAGGGCTTGATTTTTGCGGGACGAGTTGTAGTTTTTCGTAGCATCATTTATTTTGCCATATACTGTACTAGGAAACTGGCAAAAAATTATTTGTTGGGTAGAAAATGAAAAAAACAGCGATTCCTCCATGGTTTTTTGCGTGTAGTTTTTACGGAATTCACTGTGCAATTAAAACATCATGTTAACTTTATTCTGTGGGTCAATACGATTACGGCGATACCAAATATATATAGTTTTTTCTATATTTTACTACTTTTACAAGTAAAAACCTAAGTGTAAAAAAGAAAATTTTATTTGTGTCACCAAATTCCGAGAGCCATAACTTTTTTTATTTTTCCGTCGATTAAGTGGTATGAGGGCTTATTTTTTGCGGGATAAGCTGTAGTTTTTAATAATACCATTTTGGTGTACATGCAACGGTTTGATCACGATTTATTTCATTTTTTGTGGGAGATTAGGTGACCAAAAAAGAGAGATTCTGGCGGTTTACAATTTTGTTTTTTTGTTTTTACGTCGTTCACCGTGCGGGTTAAATAATGATATATTGTAATAGTTCAGACTTTTACGGACGCGGCGATACCAATTATGTTTGTTTATTTATTTTTTTACTATGCTCTAGGGGGAAAATGGGAAAAAGGTTTTATTTTTTAACTTTCATTTATTTATTTATTTTTTTACACAAAAAACCTTAACTCATTTTTACTTTTTTTTTTTATTAGTCCCCCTAGGGGACTTCAACCAGCGATCGTTAGGTCGCTTGCACGATATACTGCAATACTAATGTACTGCAGTATATCGTGATTCTGATAGGCATCTATTAAGCCCTGCCGGAGGCAGGGCTTAATAGGTGCACAAAGATGGTGGACCTGGGGGCCTTCATTAAGCCCCCAGGCAGCCATAGCAACCATCGCCGGCATGGATACGATCTGGATTAAAGTTTGACCCTGGCGTGGCTGTACACGAATAACCTGGTTAACTTTTTGTAGAGCCTTTAGTTGCTGAGCCATAAGTTTATCTGTTTTTTTTTTAGTCCATTTAGTATTTAGATTGCATCCAGCGAAGGGCCTTTTCTGCCCTCTGGGTTAATAACATATTAATCTGAACTTTTGTATCTTTAATAGCACGATTAAGATAAATGTAGGGACACCTTTTGTTGGCAGTCACTAAGCGGGCAAGTTTGGCTTCAAGGGCAGTCTGAGCCAGGGAGCGTTCCTTTTTTATACTTAGAAGCTAATGCTATAATCCTACCCTTTATAAATACTTTATGAGCAAGCCATACAGTATGAGAATTAACATCAGGAGTGAGATAATCTATAAAGAATTGAGAAAGTTCGGTCTGTATCTGTGACTGAATAGAAGGGTTTTACAACAGGTATTCATTAAGTCTCCATGAGAAGGACATGGTCCCCCTTTTGGAGAAATGTAATTCAGCAAGGACTATATCATGATCAGACCTGGCAGATATCACATGTCTAGAATAAGCCAGGAAGGAAATTAGTGGAGGATGCGAGTATATAGCCAGTGGGCCGGTGAGAAATAAGTATAACCCCTCCTCGACATGTTATGTTCTCTCCAAGTATCAGCAATAGATCTACAGCTCATAACTTTAGTGAGCAGAGTGATGATTTGGGTGTCGGTAGGGGGTAGTCGAGGATCGATCCAGTGTGGCATTCAATACAAATTAAAAATCCCCACTCCAGATCAAATGTTGGTACTGTAGTGTGAGTAAGACATCATGCAGGCATTCAAAAAACATAAGTCGTCATTTGGAGGATATGACTTAACACATATTGTAGTATCATACGGTAGTCCGAGTAAGATCACAAACCTTACTTGGCGATCAAGTCTAGTTTCAGTTACTTGAAAAGGGAAGGTATTCCTAATTAAAGTTACCACTCCCTGATACTTGGGTGGGAAGGTGGAGGAATAAAAAGTGGTATACCTGGAATGAAAATATTTGGGGTGTGAAGTGGGATTCCTGTAAACAAATAATATCGTGGTTATTCTTAAGATAAGAAAGGAGTGCTTTCTTCCTCTTTTGCGGGGTGTTAAGTCTCTGAACATTATGACTTGGTACTCTACACATAATGGAAAAACAGTAAGAGCTTAAAGAATAGGAGTAGAACCTCCTGAGGTATGTAGACAGGTAAGAAAGATACTTCGTATACAGTAGACTATGAATAAGCGACCTGGAAATTGCGTATAAAGGCTCAAATTGGAAAGGGGAAACATAGCTAACAAGTAACAAGTCATGCAAAAAATCCTTAGATTATGTAAATCGGTAGTGCCCCTAGGGGAGCACAGGTCCACCACAATGAATCTCAGATGAGGGTAGCACGATGGCTGGCAGCAACAAGCCTGGAAATAACACTGAGCCTTACAGTCCTCCAGGAGAACATGTTGCCAGAGCAGGGCTAGGTAAAGTGTAAAACCACATCGAAAAAATAAGAGTTCCCGTCTAGGGTGATATACTCATCCAAGTGCCATGGCAGAAGCAAGTCCCCGGTAGGATGCATTTTCAGGTCGTAGAGGGGTCAGCCTGTATAGTAGGTTTAGCAGAGGTTGTGTCCAGGAGTCCAGGTCCTGACCGGTCTTGGAGGTTGAGGCGGTAGAGCTGAAGTGGAATCTGCTGGTATACCTTCGCGGCGTAGTGCATCTCGTTCCTCGGTAGGCGATTTTGACAGCATAGGTTCTGTTGTCCACTTGAAAGTTGAGCGAAAATTGGAAGCCCCACCGGTATCGGACTTGTGCTTTTTGTAGATCTTGTGTAACTTCTGGCATGTCCCTTGTACGTTGCAATGTAGTAGGTGCTAGATCTGCATACAGGTGAACAGATGGTGGCATGCCTGGTAAAGGCGACCGGATCCTAGCCGCCATAAGGACCTTATCTCTGGCTTCTGGATAGTGAAACTTCAGTATCACATCTCGTGGCAGACCTTGATTCATTGGTCGGGTCAAGGCCCTGTGCACTCTGTCCATTCGAAATAGCGCTGTATTAGTATGGTTCACGAGAATGCGGAAAAGTGTTGTAAGAGCTGGTTCTAAGTCGACAATTGTCTCTGGCAGTCCCCTGACCTGTAAATTCCCCCTTTTGAGATCTTTTCTTCAGATCTTCCAATGTTAGTTCTAATGCCTCCTATTGAGCAGCATGGGAATCTATATCTCGGCGGTCCGAGTCCAAAGCGTCCACCATGTTATCTGCTCTGGTCTCCATGTCAGAGACTCTTTTTGTTCTACCTCATGTATAGTTGGTGGGAAAATTCTACTATAGCTTGTGATGGCTCAGTTTAAAATAGTTGTGCAATATTCTGGAATAAGTCGTCTGTGTCAGTGTGGGTCGTTGCTGCTGGAGGCGAGGGGGCGGGGATGATTTCACTGGCAGAAGCCGCGGCCTGGTCGGCCATGATGGATTGCCTCGTGGCACGGAAGATCTCCGATATGGTTTGGGAAGGGGCTGTGGTCGCTGGTCCTCTGAGCTTAGATATGTTTGTCCGGGTCATAGTGAGCCTTACTGGACGGTTAGGCTGCAGTGGAGCTGTTGAAAACAGCGCTGAGATGGCTTTATCTGTGCCGCTGGAGCGGAGCTCACATGAGGTGCATCCTGTCTCTTGAGCTTCTCTTTACTTGCTTTTTTAATCCCTTGTAAGGGACTTTACCATGATGGAATTAGCCAGCCTTTAGACCCAGTTCTCCACTGCTCAGGCCCTGGAAGCTCCTGCATTGGTCATGTGCTATTTAGCGGTCGCATTCCGCTCTATGCAAAAGCCAGTAATTGTCTGCAGCGGCATGTGACCGCTGCAAGAGCTTCTGGGACGAGAGCAACGGAGAATGGGGCTTCACTGCCGGAGCACGGAGGCACGTCAGAGGGTGAATATTCAATAGATTTATTACTTTACACCATTCCCTGCCCTGTTGCCGATTTTTAGAAGTCCCAGATAACCCCTTTAATCCTTATACAGTGCCCTTTCGAATAATTGGGTTGTCTGTGTCATGCAGTACAGGATAGGTGCTCCAGCGTGAGAGACGCTCTTCGTAACCACTCTTGCCAAAAGATGAAAACTGAACAGGGAAGCCCCATCTATTAATTCCAAATTCTCTCTTATTGTTTATTAAGATCGGTTTTCTAAACTGGATAATTCCTTTTAACTTCTTGTGGTTTTAGCAGGATGGCAGCGAATCGGGCTATGAGTAGGACACCACAGTATCTCCTCTGTGTTTGAGATGATCCATGAGTTGAGATATTGGCAGAACATGACCTAAATAATTGAGATGGAAACAAATTGGATTTGTTTATATGTACAGGCCCCTTTTACACAGGCAGATTTCCTGCTTGGTAAACGAATGCCGATTGACAATACAGCATGTCGATCGGCGCTCGTTTACACCATAAAAAAGGAGCATTGTTCGGAATAAATTGGGACGATCGATCGTTCATCCCCATACATTTGAATCTTGGCAGCGGTATGTTCACTGTGTACACGAGATGTGCTCCCGATAAGCAACCGTTTTTCTGTCCACATAGAAAATCTGATCATCCAATGACTGGAATCCAGCGTTCATACGAGTACACGTTCACCCGATCATTGGCCCGTGTAGAAGGGCCTTTATTCTCTTATCTCCTGTCCTAGGGTCCTGGTCCAGCAGCATTGTTGGTAAATAAAGTCCTTGTATTCGGTAAGCCACCTCTTTAGTCTCTGTATAAATGGCAGCTTTATGTCTGACCCACAGGCACAATAGTTGTATCTATTTAAATAAGGAACACATGCCACTTTAACCCGAAATCCAATTTAGCCCAGTAAACACCTATCACTGCTACTTGTGAATGGCCGCTCCTATTTATACTTGTTTTTCTGACAGGAAAACATGGTCTCATGTGTAGCCAGCCTCCCCAGCCAGTAATGTGATAAGCCAAGCATTTTTATTTCATGTGCATGCTGACTGGTGGTTGTTATTTGATTTTCTTTTACTTTTGTAAATTTATTTGGGTAAAACATTTTATTTTGCAGATTCTCTGGAGCCAGAGGGATCCATTACAGTCTCAATGGGTATTGACTTTTGTGATTCCACTCAGACTGCCAGCTTCCAGTTGTGGTACGTTGCATTGCTATAAATAGACATGTCGTATCTGCTCTTCTGTACTAGATGCTAATAAAAAGAACAATAAACTACTTTATGGATCTGCTTATGTTGTTTTTATATATATATATATGTGTGTGTGTGTGTGTGTGTGTGTGTGTGTGTGTGTGTGTGTGTGTGTGTGTGTGTGTGTATGTAGAATCTAGTTTTGTTTTTTTGCGTAATGTTTTAGTTTTTTTTAGCTTAATGTAAAGACAAAATTAAATACTTTGTAATGTACATAACTAATTCAGCTTTATTGCAACATCATTGCTTTTAGTCTTTCCTAGGTTTTCTCTGTTTACAAAGTGAACACGACGACGTGATGTCCATTCGAAGTCATGTCACGTGACCATTCAAATGTCCACACAGATGTCAGATCATTGCATTCCCTTTGTAAGCAGAGAGGACCTGGGACTTATGGTTGGTACTGTATATTACAAAGTTTTTATTTTTTTTTCCTTTTAAACCCAGACAATTCAATTAATTTATTCCAGAAAACCCCTTTAACTTGCTACAGAAGGTAGAAAATTACTCTTAAAGTCTTTTATCCAAATCTTATTAGGATCCATTCATTATTACTGTACTTATTAACATCATTTCATTTGTGCTTAATGAGGCAGGAAAAGAAGAATAAAAACAAATGAACTAAATGCATTCCATGATGCTGGATGAAATGAATGGATAGATGTGGATATAAATAGATACACATTGGTGTTGGTAGAGAGATCAGGGACAGACATGCCTTACGTGCAACCTGTGCAGCTACGCATGGACCCTGTACCGAATTCCCCCAACATAATAAACCATCTTGCTATTAGATTGCATACAAGAAACTGCACTAAGGCTGAGTTCATACTTTGCCTTTTTGGTGTGTTTTTAACAAGCAGTTTTTTATTTTATTTTGGTTGAACGCTCATTTAGAGACATGGGAGTTTATGCATGTTAGAAATGCAATAAAAATGCCCAGTGTGAACTCAGCCTATTAATTCCCATGGTTCACAATTACTGGTAAAGGCAGCCATAAAGGTACTCAATGACAAGCACCCACATACTGTTTTTGCACAAGGGCACTCTTTTGCTTGTCTGCCCCTGTAAGAGATGTAGATATGCCAATAGCGTTACATCAGTTAGTGTGTGTACGTGCTTCTCAAGCGTCCTGGATCCAGCAGGACAGTGTGGAATTCCAGGCAGTGTCCTGGGGGCCGGCGGCATGTCCCAGTTTCAAGTGTATCTGCGTCCTTATGGCGATGATGCAGTTGAATTTAATGATGGTGTAAGGAACTGTCAGATCCCTGTGACGCCTGCCGTGAACGGCTTGGCGCAGACAGGCAGGATGCAATAACATCACACCTGCGTACATCAAGCCACTCACAGCACAGACTGGAGGAGACATGAGGGCGGGAACCCCTGACAGCTGGAAACCCCACTGATAGTCAGAACGGTGGACCCGGGTCCTCCGTTCACTCCACTACAAGACGGCGGCTAGCAAAAGTTTGAATGGAACGGATGTCAGGCATCCACGGTAACGCTCCATTCAAAGTCTATGGGGCTATTTGAAACAGCCGAGTTGAGGATTTTTTTTTTTAGAAATAACAGATTGTAAGCTCTTGCGAGCAGGGTCCTCACTCCTCTTTAAATTGTAAATTAGTTTTGTCACTATGTACTGTCTGATATTGTCTGTACATGTTCCCTCTGAGTTGTAAAGTGCCCGCGGAATATGTTGAGCTATATAAATAAAGATTATTATTATTAATAATAGGATGCCTTTCTGTTTACACTGGCCGGGATAACACACTGCAATGCAGAAGTTTTTGCATTATAAAGTGATGTAATGATTGCATACTGAACTCCTATAGTGGGACATTTATGACATATCAACAGGATATGTCATAAATGTCATCTAGATGCAGGTCCCACCCCTAGGACCTGCACCTATCTCTAGAACGGGGCCCCCTAAACCCTGTTCTACTTCTCTGTGTTGTGCCTGAAACGTGTCATTCCCGGCCATGAATTACAGAAACCGCTTAATGGCAGTTACGGAAGCAGCGTTACAAGAGCCATGTAACTACCATGGCTCTTGTAATGCGGTGACACAAAAGTTAATTTTGAAAAAAAAAAGTGGAAAAACATGAAAAAATTATATAAATTTGGTATTGCGGTCATTGTACTGACCCAAAGAATAAAGTTATCATGTTATTAATACCACACAGCAAATGGCGTAAATTTAAAACGTAAAAAAAGTATTGTGGGATTGCTATTTCCCCCCTGCCCTTCAAAAAAAGTTAAGTTTAATGATTAAGTTATATGTACCCCAAAATTGCGCCATTAAAACCAACTTGTACCGCAAAAAACAAGCCCTCACATAACGGTCGATGGAAAAATTAAAAAAAGATGGCCCTTGGAATGCGACAATAAAAAATTGCTTAGTTACGAAGGCCCAAAATAAGCACAGTGAGTTGAAACGTTGCGTGTCACAGGTGGTGAATAAACCAGCAAGTTACCTTTTGAAGTGCAGTTACTGGTTTGTTCTATAAATCTCAAGATAGGCTGGTCACTAAGGGGTTAAGAGAAGCTACCCATCTAATCTGCATCCTAAATTAGTAAGTGAACCTTAGCTTGTGACTGTTGGCAATGTCAGTCATATTGACCATTCTGCATTGGTACAGAAGTTCCAAAAACCAAAATTATTTCTACTTGCGAGATAAGGCCTGCTTCACATCTGCGTTTGGCCCGTGAAATACGGACTGTGTGTCGGCAGTATTTCCCAGACCGAACACAGTTCAGGAAACTGGACTCCTAGCATCATAGTCATGCATTATGCTGTGAGTCACTTACTCCCAGCGGGACTACTGTCTCACACATGTTTTCAGAACAGTATTCCCGCGGGGAGGCGGTGACTCCCAGCATCATGGATGACTATAATGCTAGGAGTCCGGCTCCCTGAACGGTGTTCGGTCTAGGAAATACAGCCGACATACAGTCCCTATAACACAGACCGAACACTGCTTCAGTCAGGATTTAGGCCCCATGCGCACGACCGTATATTTCACCTGTAATTGCAGACCGTAATTACGGACCGTAATTACAAACTCATTCATTTCTATTGGCCACGGACACCTTTCAGTATTTTTTACTGATGGGTGTCAGTGCTGAAAAACTTATAGAACCAGTCCTATTCTTGTCTGTAATTACGGCACGTACTCCCCCATAGAAGTCTATGGGAGCTTCCGTAAATACGGATGGCTACGGATGTGCATCCTTAAACCGAACGTATTTGCGGAAGCGTTGCTATGCAAAATGTTGGTGACATCATTTGCAGTCGCCCTTTTTTTTTTTTTTTTTTTTTTACGAATCCGTATATATGGATCAAATACGGATGCAATACGGACTGTATTTACGGACACCCTTCCATATTTACGGATGAGTTATGGATGAGGACAGATCCGTATTTATGGACAGTATTTACTGATAGATGAAAATACGGTCGTGTGCATGGGGCCCAAGGCGTGGATTCCAATTAATTGAAAATTAGCTAATCCATATGCCGGTCCACTGGCCAATCCGCTGCCGAAATACAAGTTTCAGATGCAAATAGGGTGGGGCAATTAATCTAATTTTATTAATTCGCCCTCAAGGGCTCTCACGATTCTGTTTTTTAACAGAATCGTTGAATCTATTCTGTAGTCGTGCCAATCTGCAAGGGGAAGCTCCGCCCCGCTGCCTGATCTGCCCCGTCCTGTCTCTGCTTCCCCATGGAACTGCTGTTCTGTACTGAACAAAATGATACAGTGCGGAACAGCAGTTCCATGAGGAAGCAGAGACTCCTAGTATATAGCCACACCGCCCCGCTGTAGATAGCACCTCCCCCCTCCCTTGCATATTGCAACCCTCCTCCCTTGTAGATCACAGCCACTTGGATCTGAAATCCCGGCCAATTCGTCTGTAATTTCTTGCCTGCAATTCTGCTCCTAGTGGCAGCTACAGCATCGCAATCTAGAAGTGAGGGGAGTTGCGATCTAGAAGTGAGGGGAGTTGCGATCTAGAAGTGAGGGGAGTTGCGATCTAGAAGTGAGGGGGGGTTGCGATCTAGAAGGGAGGGGGGGTTGCCATCTAGAAGGGAGGGGGGTTTGCCATCTAGAAGGGAGGGGGGGTTTGCCATCTAGAAGGGAGGGGAGTTTGCCATCTAGAAGGGAGGTGGGTTTGCCATCTAGAAGGGAGGTGGGTTTGCCATCTAGAAGGGAGGGGGGTTTGCCATCTAGAAGGGAGGGCGGTTTGCCATCTAGAAGGGAGGGGGGTTTGCCATCTAGAAGGGAGGGGGGTTTGCCATCTAGAAGGGAGGGGGGTTTGCCATCTAGAAGGGAGGGGGGTTTGCCATCTAGAAGGGAGGGGGGTTTGCCATCTAGAAGGGAGGTGGGTTTGCCATCTAGAAGGGAGGGGGGTTTGCCATCTAGAAGGGAGGGCGGTTTGCCATCTAGAAGGGAGGGGGGTTTGCCATCTAGAAGGGAGGGGGGTTTGCCATCTAGAAGGGAGGGGGGTTTGCCATCTAGAAGGGAGGGGGGTTTGCCATCTAGAAGGGAGGGGGTGTTTGCCATCTAGAAGGGAGGGGGTGTTTGCCATCTAGAAGGGAGGGGGTGTTTGCCATCTAGAAGGGAGGGGTGTTTGCCATCTAGAAGGGAGGGTGTTTGCCATCTACTGGGGGGTGAGGTGCTGTCTGCTAGGGGGTGTGGCACTATATTTGGCTGACACTATGCGGGCACGGACACAGTCATTACATGTGGGCACTGTGGCACTATATGTGGACACTGGCACTATGTGGGCACTGGCACTGTGGGCACAATCTACAGGGACATTGCGGCACTATGTCACTCTATGTGGGCAGTGTGGCATCATGTGAGCACTAGCTACATGGACATTGCGGCACTATCTACATTGGCACTGGTGTTTTCAGAGGATTGAGATAAAAAAAGCGAGAAATTAAATTCATCTATTTTTTTATTTTTTTTTAACGGCCATGAAAAACAGACTAGAAACGGATGAAAATTTGGAGACACTGATGCAAAATGGACATGAAAAACGGACTAAGGCCCCATGCACACGATTGTAGAAAACCTCCGTTTTTGCAGACCGCAAATGGACCCCTTCACTTTCATTGAACTCTGACACCTTTCCGTAGCACTACGGAAGGGTGTCCGTGCCGTGGAAATGTTCCGCAAATTATGGAACATGTCTGTTCTTTTGCATTTTTGGGGCCGTGCTCCCGTACTTTGTATGGGAGCACGGCCCGAAAATGCGGCGGTCAGTCGGCGGCCTTATGTACATGGGGCCTTATGATGACTTTTTAATGGCCATCTTTAGCCTAAATGACCGATGCCAGGAGTCCCATTCACATGTACCGCGTTTGGGCCGGGAAATCCGGCTGCCACATGGACTGTTTATTACAGTCGTGTGAATCGGGCCTTAATGTCGTTTATTTAACCCTTCATGGTGGGGCCGGTGCTGCACAGGGTTCTGCTCAGACTTCAGACACTATAATGTAATCTATCTCCAATGTGCCCACTCGGCGCTATCTGCCCGGCCCTGCTGCAATTTAGACTGCTCTCGTCTGCAATGTCAGAGACCGGCTGAGGGGGTGACGGGCAGAGAGGGATGTTAGTGCATGCAGTATATAATTGATTATAGATTCTGTTAACCTGTTCCCTGCCGGGGAACACAGAGGTTCTAATCAATTAGATAGACATTTTTCTAATTGTATTTATGATAAAAAAAAGATGTTGCAGATGTTAAAAGTTGTGAAGTTACATGCAATAATTATAGCTATATATGTTAAAAAGTTATTTATATAAAGAAAATGTATTAAGTTATCTCTTGGTATTACTGTTAAACAGAAGAAAATCGAGATTCAAATCGGAAATCGCCCAAAGTGTTGGAAAAAAAAATCTAGATTTTATTTTTTAGCAAAATCACCCAGCCCTAGATGCAGATTACTGCAGAAGATTTTCAAAAAAGATCCACAGCAATTTTGCCTATGGCATAAAAACATGTTGTGTGAACATGGCCTTATTAAGAAACCACCGATAAATATGGTCCTGTTAGTGCATATCTATTTTGTTGGGTGCTGTTCAGAAATCTGACAACAGACTGTAGAGTCGCACGTACAACAATGAAGAAAGTACATTGGTCTTCGTTTTTGCATATATAATAACCAACGTTTCTGCATGAACATACGTATGCCTGTATCAGGGTCCTCTTTGTCACATTAAGCAATCATACTTGTACCATGTTTATTTTCTACAAATGGAAATAAACGCTATAAATAAAGTCGGCGTCTGAGTAATTGTTAATATCATTCAGGAATTAGAGGTAGTGTTAAACAGTTAGTTTATCGATGGGACAATTTGACTTTTCCTGTGTTGAATAAAGGATGTTTGCAATGATAAATACAAGCGCTGTACCATAGCACATCGATTTATGCAGATGATCACCTTTTATGTTTAGGGAGGTTTACTAGATCAGATATATAAAAACGGATTACTTATTCTGGCATTGCAAAGTAATTGTTTATTATTTTCCTATTAGACAAACAAGGTTGATCAATATGACTGAACAGCCAACGATGAACAACCCTATAAATAGATTTCCTACAAACACTGGGTGTATGTACGTTGTCGTGATCTCAAGCAATGTTATTTCAATGACAGGGCTGCAAATGAGCTCTTCCATAATGGAAAGAATGATGTCATAGGTTATACTTATAATGTACATTTTTAGTAAATTGGAGGAAAATTAGAAAATCTATAACAGCACTGCTTACTTAAAGGAAGGGGGTAGTAGTATTTGATGCCTTTTTTTTATTTTTTTTTATTTTTTTTATTGTGGCTACGCATTTTGACACTGGACCAGCGCTTTCATCAAGCCAATATTACATACAGTGAATGACATGACTTCTGTAACTTTGAAAAAAAATGCCAAAAACACACTTCTAACATTACTTGAGGTCAAAAGGTAGAAACTGACAGACAGGAGTGAGGACCAATCCAAACAGAGCGGACAATTGCTGAATTCATATAGGTAGTGATTGTTTTAGTAAATACTAGTGTTCCCTATAAAATAACAAGTCAGGACAGCTGATAGGTTCACTTTAACTGATCGGTACAAGGCAACATGTGCACTGCCATTTCCATGATCTATAGTGATCAGCTCATTGGTAACTTTTCCAGTTCTGCTGATCTTTGTTGGTTGAGTGATGAAGGTTAAAGGGCCTCTATAATGTCTCACACAGAAAATAAAACAAAAATAATGCAACACGGTGTATCCCTACACACCCGGACACTGTCAACACTGATTGAATAGTGTCAAAGTGGGAACAGTAGATGGCTTTAAAAAAGGCATAGATAATTTCCTATAACAAAAAAATATCCGCTCCTCTATGAATGTGTAGAATTTGTGTTTCAGCCCTTCCCTTTTTTCCATCCCTTGGTTGAACTTGATGGACATATGTCTTTTTTCAACCGTACGAACTTTGTAACTGAGTAGGAACACACCCTATTGACAAGGGAAATGGTAATATCCAAAGTAAATTTCTGAATACGTTTACAGGAGGCATAACAGACGAATGACACATTGCAGTCCTACAAAAAGTGCTCTAGAACTAGTGTTCCAGAATTGACCATTTAACTGTAGGATGTCTGTTGGGTAGTTTGTGACCTGTAGGTAGGGTAACTAAGAAAAAGGAGAATAAAAATCAAAATAGACACATGGGCTAAGAAATGGCATATGAAATGTAAGGTGGATAAAGTTTTTATGTTCTCACATTGTTCATATATTTCATGAAATAGACAGGGAAAAAGATATAACATTAATCTATAGTAAGCTGAATTGGGGCTGCTGCCGCCACCAAGGCGCATGGAATCATGGGGTCCATCAAAATACTATGTCACTAGTCAAACCATACATGGAACTTTGTGCATCAGTGTAAGGAAAAAAAAGTCATGACGTAGGTTCAGATGCGTAAGACCGTATTAATGAACCCATTTGGGTTTTGATGTACAGTACATGTACATCATGGTTTGCTGTGCCTTAAGGACATCTTTAGGCACATGTACGTCAGGGTGAACACTTTTGGGTATCTCAGGGCTGCTGTTAGATGCAATAAGTTAAAAAGTACCTAAACTTTTAAAAAACTTTTGACATGTCTTACGTTTTGATCGCTGCGGGTCCGAGCACTGATTCCCGGGGTGTGCGAGCGCATAGACTTTCTATTGACCTCGTACACCGCCCAAAGGAAAGCTTATCAGAAACTAAGTGGCACAGTTCTTAAGTGCTTCTGTCGCTTTTGTTTTAGTGATTGGTGGGGGTCCCAGTGCTCGGACCCCCACCGATCAAAACTTCTGACATGCCACTATGACATGTTAATAGTTTTTTTAATAGTGTACCCTCTAGGTACTCTACAGACCATCTACAATCTGTGTTTGGAATCCAGGCAATTTGCAGTTAATACTGCAGTCCATTTTTACTTTTGTGAAACCGGTGAAAGTTAAGTGTGATATTTAGTAAAATCTCACATAATAAACTAAATTTCTCCAGATAAGGGACTATTCAATATGGGTTGATTGCTAATTAAATTATATTCTGAATCCTATTATAAGAATTACTGAGATTAGAAAGTGAGTAAACCATAACCCACTGTTCCTAAGTTTTGGAGAGTGAATGCTTTAACTAAAAATCACGTGTTGAGGTTTTGTGTTGCGACACAATTATTTCTATACTTTCTTCAAGAACCATAGAACATAAAAGCATCAATCGTCATAATCCTTTTCTTTGGGCTGCTCCAGTACAAGCACTTTGTCTTGCATCAGATGTAATTGATCGTGAAGCAGTGTAATCACAATTATTCACATTCTTAATTGGACTGCCCAAAATCAGAAAATGGAAACCGATCGGCAGTGTTTAGATCAATAGCTTTAGAGCAGAGCCTCTGGGGGCTGGGAGATAGTGGTAATGGGCAGATCAATTGACTTTAGATGCCAATCACTGGCTATGTGTTTTGCATAACAATAGCTGGTTACCTGTGCTGTATAAAAAAAAGGTCAATTTCTGTGTGCGATATGAGTGTTTTTTAGGAAACCTGTTTTTTTTTTATGGTCTTTTAAATTTAAAAAAATGGGTAGTCGGAAATTATTTCTTCTAATTTTTATGAGTTCTTAAAAATGAATTTTCAGGACATGAACGTCTGAAAATCTAGGAAGCATTTTTAATGGCACTAAAATGACATAACAGATTTTTTATTTTTTAAAAAGCGTTCAACTGGAAACATAGTTTAGTTATTTAGGTCTACAATTCTGCCTTAATCCGTTTCATAATATATCTTTGTGGCCCAAAACTCAGTTTTCCTGGTACAGAGCTCTGCTTCACTTCACACAGCATGCCTAACTTTTCAGGTGACTTTTCAGAATAGGCGGTCATGTGTGTGTACGTGAGGAATAACACTAATTCTGACGATTATATGACTTTTATATGCCTTTTTTTTTTAGCAGTTTTCCCCTCTGCAGGTTCTATCTCTAATATCAATTATCTCTGAGCTAGTGGGCAATAACAAACTACTATCATGTGTTCTATAAACTGCACACAGAGAGGAGGAAAATCCTGCTCTCTTATCTCTATCAATCATATATAGGAGCTGCATCAACATGAGGGACATTTTACAGCAGTAATGAGCAGTGTAGCTGTGAATCCAGCCTGTGGTTACATATAACACTTAGCAGCCTGTGTATCCTCACTCTTCCTGCTTCCCACTTCCCTCTCCATAGACTTTTATAGGCAACGGCATCTGTGTCTCTCTGCTCCCTTCTTTTTTCTACCCCCTCCCCTCTCGATAGTCTTTTATTGGCAGTAGGGTCTGTGTCTGTCTCTGCTCCCTCCTCCCCTCTCCTATGGGTAGCGTATCTGTGCGTCTCTACTTACTCCCCTCTCTCTCAAGACTTATATGGACAGCAGTCTCTCTCTTTGCTACTACTCCTTCCTCTTGCACAGCGTTCTTTGGATATGTGACCTGTGTCGTGGCTTAAGTCGGCATTTAACCCTAGTCTTAGAGAGGGAGAGCCTGCAGAAGGGAAAACTGCTAAGCATATCAAATACACGTACAAGTCATATAATGACCAGAAATGGTGTTATTCCTCATGTACACCGATGACCGCTTATTCTAAAACAACACCTGAAAAGTTAGGTACACTTTAAGATGCTACTTAGTTTATTTTCAGAAGAATTTATTTTCATCATCATTATTAATATTCTTTTCAACTTATATAAAAAATGCATATACATCAATAATACTGAAGTAGATTTTTCAGACAGCCAATACTTTTTGTCTCCATCTTAAAAATCTTACCCTCATCAATAACCTATTGTAAATATTCTTTTTAAATATCATGAACATTTATCAATTGATTTTCTATTACATCTAATTATATTTGTCTTATTGAAATGGTACCCCAAGGACTATCCAGAATCAATACTGACCAAAATATTGGAATTCACTTATTTATTTCTGTGGTATATACTTCACATGTGGTGTTAATGTATTATAGTGATTAATCATTTGTGCAGGTGTATATTGTCTATAGAACACTACAAATATATTATGTTTACAATATTACAGACAAGGAACTAGTATGTATAGTAAAATTCCCATTATCTGGCATTTACTTGTCCAGAAATTCTGGTCCTTCGCCATTTTCTCTTAGAAGTAGTTGTGAGCAACATGAACTCTGTGACCTGTTCTGATATCACTCCCACGTTTTATCAGAGAGCTTACTCTCCGAAGGTACTGATGATCCTTGTGAAGTTCCAACTAGTAAGGGAGTCTTTAGGACAATTCTCCCTGGGAAAAAGTATGCAAAATAACGCTCCTCCAGAAAGAAGAGAACTGTCTTTTTAGTGCCACCTATAGGTGACCATCCTGTAAGTCAATGTCTTGACAATTTGTGTATAGGTTGACAGCACCAGATACGTGGAAGGCTGGGGTTTTGCACGGATAGGGGCCCAACCCAAATATGAGTATTAAAGAGTATCCGGCACACCAATTTTGAAACAAAGGTATTTTTATTTTGTTTTTAATGCCAGTGTGCGACGTTTCGGTCTAAGCGACCTTCATCAGGCAATGAACCGTGCTGGAAAACTGCATAGACGAGTGCTAGTGGTGCTGATAGCGGCTGGCCATGACACAGCGGCCAGCCACTATCCGCACCACTAGCGCTCGTCTATGCAGTTTTCCAGCACGGCTCAGTGCCTGATGAAGGTCACTTAGACCGAAACGTCGCACTCTGCCACTGGCATTAAAAACAAAATAAAAATACCTTTGTTTCAAAATTGGTGTGCCGGATACTCTTTTATACTAACGTCTTGACAATGTCAGAGGTTTGTAACATGAATCGAGTGATCAGCCAAACTAGGCACCCATTTGTACACAGCACTGTTTCAGGGCTTTTGCTTTTCATTATCAAAGAGTAGGGTTCTGTTTGGCTGTGTGAGGGGCCGTGTGTAATGCCGCTAAAATTTTTCCAAAGGTGTCTATACACGAGATAAAGCTCGCCGAAACAGGGCGATTTTAGGAGGATCCATTAACAAACTAATGCGTTTCGGTGCCATCCGATTCTCCCTGTTGGGGCGAAAGAGGGTTTAGACATGTTGGATTGTAACATGCTCAAATCTTTATTCCCATGGGAGATGAGCCTCTGCCAGAGGTGTCTGGATGCAGCTTGTTACCCTCTACCCATTGACATAAACATGCATGCTCGTCCGACCTGATCATGCATGTTTATCAGAGAGTCTGGTTGAAAAACTGTCAGCCAACTATACGGCCCACAGTTATCTCATTTATATGGCTAATTTATAATCTTCTGAAAGTCCATAGAGGTGCTTCCTAAAATATATTAGTTAATTCTTACAGTGTGTGACTGTTGGCTGTGGTTCAATTTTTTTTAAGGATGACAGAACATTGAGAGCACTTGGCTTATATATCCGTATAAACGAGAACTGTTTAAAAAAAACAAAAAACTAGATGGAACCGGTGACTACTTGCAGAACATTCTGTAAATTCTCATAAAATTGTAATCAATAATTAGAGCTTTAATGGAAGAATCTGATTTCTTACATTTTCTTGGTGTGATGTTTTTGACGTTTTTAGATAAGATACGTTAGTTATGTTAACTTCTTTCTTTTGCTTTTAAAGCACCAAAGAGGACAAGTTTTCTGTTGGAATACAACCACTACCTGGAGAGCTTCTCTTACCAGTAACCATGTCAGAAACAGACTTCAAGAAAGAGCAGGGTAAGTAAAGCAACGTTATCTTACAACGTGACACAGAGTAGATTCTCGTAGTAGATGGAGAATAATCTAGTTAAACATATAGACGTCATCTGTAGGTTGGCTGTAGGGACCATGTATATAATGGTTAAGATAAAAACTGATGAATGTTTTCTGTTGTTAATTAATCTGTTTACACCATTTCAGGATATTACATTGATACGAGTTACTGTTCACAGAATCCAGTCTGTTTTGATATCCTAATCTCATGAAGTATGACCATTAGGCAGGGAAGTACATAGAGAAGATGGGTCCCTATATAAAAATGTACAGGGCCCCTTCTATATGTTGGCTCATACGATCACAATCCCCCCATTTGGGGTAAAAAAAAAAAAATGCACAATGCTTGCTCACCCACCCGACTGCTCATACTTTTTAGGAGGGAGTGTTGATGGAAGCCTTCCTTGCTTGCTAATGTTGTTGAGTTTGTGAAGGGGGGCATCCCTGTTCAAGTTTTCCCTCCAACCATTGGGAAAAACCTAAGCAAGGCCCCCCATAACTGTGTGGCCCCATAGCAGCCATATGAGCTGCCCCTATAGTTCATACGGCCTGGAATAGACACGAACAATTAGCAATGACCATTCACATTTGTCGCTATGTCAAGTTTTTTTCTGTTATTAAAGAAAACTTGACTTTTCCGGAGTGAAATTTGTATTTTATTCAAGATCGAAAGCCCCAGAGCAAAAGATCCCACCAATGTTGTATAGCAAAAAAAATGGAGGGATGAAGGCAACGTTCAGTACCCCTTTAAAAGTAAATAAAATGTTTACATTTTTGTATCTTAAAAAAAAAATTATTCTGAGTGTCCTGTTGAATGTTTGATGGTATACCAAGCTTTGAGTTCTGGTATTTGTCCATAAGGAGGATGTTGTTACCTATTTTCTTACTCTACACCAAGAAGTTTGCTTTTTAAAGATGTCTTGGCTTGGTGTTTCTTCCCAGATGTAGCAGATACGTGCCTGGTGTAAATGGGCGATGAAAGTCAATGTTGTCTCACTAAACCGCTACTTTCCTTCAGTGTCTGGGTAATCTTACATAAAATTAGGACTTTTCTGTATGTGGACACTAGAACTGTTATCTTTTGTTACTGATGTCCATTGTCATCTCTCGATATTTTTTACTTTCTGCTGGCTAAAGCCTTCATTACTGCTGTTCTGCAAATCAAGGTGAGTAATGCCTTCTCTGAATGCTGCCATGGAGAGTAGTTAGACTGCTTCTGTCTTCCTGTTTACTGTGTAACTCCATGCCCCAGGTACCACAGTGTGCCAGGGTACAAGGTGACTTCAAAGTCCATGTAAGACCATTATTATTTAATCCACACACACAGATTGTTCTAGTTGTGTTTGAAGAGATGTGTTGTTGTCTGTTATCATTTGCATAGTTAAGGTACTTTTACACCATGCAATTTTTGCCGGTTTAACGAGCGCCGATCAACGAGACATCTAGTTTGCTCCTTTCACATGGAGCTAGTATGGGGACGAGCACCCGTTACCCCGATCGCTTGTCCCCATACATTTCTATCATGTCCGCAGCGCATCTCCCTGTTTACAACACGCCCAGTTGTCTATTAAGAAACTAATTAGCATAAATCTAAAATTCCTCATAACTTGCTCCAAAATGATCGTTTTTCAAAATAAAAACCACTGGTTTCTACATTACAGCGCCGATCAGATTATGTAGGAGATAGGGCACTTATAATCTGGTGACAGAGCCTCTTTAATGCGTTAAAAGTCAAGATAAAGATGGCTACATCTGTAGTATGTTTTTTGTGGAGTCCAATTTTATATGAAAGTTCAGATGGCGCTTTCCTATACAGTAATGGAAAAAAGAAAGGGTATACCCACTTATACCAGATGCCAAAAGGACACCCTATGGAGCTGTTTGACATACGAGCCAGGATAATAATTTCCCAGCCAATACACCGAACTTACACTGCACGCGTGTTCGCGTGCAGTGTGAACATATCCTATAATTGCGAAGACTTTTTTAAATGTATTCTTTGCATATAAAAAAGGATTTACACCCAAAATGTAAAAATGCTCACATACTAGTAAATGAAAAGTTAAGAGTGCTTAACAAAGTTCAGCTTTTATGGGTGTTTTAGGTTTAAAAATACAGAAATTTGCATTATTTATATTTAGTTGTGGCATCCAATTGTCCAAATATGTTAACAGGAAGTGCAGCCATATTGAATTGGCTTCCCAGAATTATATGATCCGCTTTCATTCTGTTCTCCTGTCCTGTAAATATCACCCTGACTGCTTTAAAATTAGTTTATGGGAAGTAATTAAACGGTTACAAACAATATGGCTGCACTTCCTGCTGTAACTTTTACAAAAATGACCACCAAAATTACATAAAGATAATGATTAAAAAAAATATCGCTAGTCTGTTTCTGTTGGGGATGTGTTTGTGTGAATAAGTTTCATGGTCATCATTCCAGTTAAAACTCTATAAAACTCGTTCAGTCCTCCGGTTTCCGCAACTAAATAGTTATATGATTTCCAATATGCGTTCTATATAAATTCCTCACAATTCTCAATATATATCTGCTTGC
Source organism: Rhinoderma darwinii (assembly GCF_050947455.1). NCBI lineage: Eukaryota > Metazoa > Chordata > Amphibia > Anura > Rhinodermatidae > Rhinoderma > Rhinoderma darwinii. The sequence goes on from NW_027462375.1 coordinate 44,226, forward strand.
ACTCATTAAATGGAAACCTTCCAGAGGAGGAAAATCTGACCTGCTCATGTGATCGACACAAATCTACACGGCTTGTTTACAAGAGCTCTGACAACTGTACTGTAACGAACAGTGCACCAGTGTGATCATTATGTGACCAGGACTTATTTACAGCCCCTGGAAGTAAATGAAGGTTCCCATTCAATGACTGTTAGCAGAGATCTTGACAAGCCTGAGGGATTTATACACAAAGTATATTACAAAATTGTATAACTTTTTTCGTTCTACCGTAATTTATCATTTAAAATGTTTTATTTATTTTAGAATTTATTTGGGTTTGTAATTTATTTGCTGAAACCAGAATACGCCTCTAAAGTTATTGGAGATGGGTATTCATGCTCAAATCCCCACATATCATCTTCACATGGGCTCGAGCTAAGTAGCCATGAAGTCCAACACGGTAAGAAGGGATCGCATACTGGAGCATGGATATATATAGTAATATACTTCGATTTAGTTTTTAATTGGGCCATGATTTATCAGCCGGATGTAAAGTGTATGGATGGATTGTGGATAATGAAAATAATCTTTCTCAGTCTTTAAAACTATGTAAACTTTTAATGATTTTTTTTATTTTTATTATTAATATTATTATTTTTAGGAATAATAGTAACGTTTTTTGTGATTTTTTTTTTTTTTTTTTTTATTTACTTTTTTAAATTTATTTTACCATTTGTGATGCAGCTACTATGTATCCTGTATACATAGAAGCTGCATCATTCTCTCTCAGCTGATTCCGTCAGGATATCAGGATCCGCCTGATATCAATCACATCTAAGTTGATCAACTTTGACACACAAGATCCACCTAATATCGATCACGTCTGAGACATACAGCAATCACTCTTAGCCGAGCCAACCCACAGAACACGCTCTCAGCCAAGCCGTCAGTTCAGCTGAGCTGTCGGAATCGGCTGAGAGAGAATGATACAGCTTCTATGTATACAGGATACATAGAAGCTGTATTGTAAAAAAAAAAAAAAAATACGAATGTCAATTCAAAAAGTTATTAAAATGACAAACCTTGATTTCATTAAAAAATATCATCTAAAGGTATACATATCATTTAACCGCCATTTGAAATTTACATTATTGTTCGTGTCCTGATGTAAGAAATATCTGGTTATAGTTGTTGCCAATTTATAATTGTGATTTTACCACAACTGGGTTCCAGTTATTGGCCAGCCACTCTACTTGGGAATTATTTTCATTTTTTACAACTTTCATTTGCTGAAATTTCGAAGCTAATTTACAAGAAGCGTTTCCCAACTTACCCAAAGTGGTCCTGGTTTTTTTTTGTTTTTTTTTTAAATGGTCGCCACAACGCCGTCTCTGGCTTCTGATTATTCCCAAGTAATATTACATGCAGAGTTTTTGTTGATAGCGATTCTAGTCTCCTTTTTGGAAAGACATGCGATGAAAGTTAGAGGTAAGGTGTTTACTTTGCCTTATTAAGATTTATGAATCTATCTTCTAAATCCCTTGCAAGCAAGATACTAATTCTTTAACTATTCGGACATTTACTATTTTCTGGCCTCTTAACTACCTCAAGCAATCATATTTGATGCCCCTTAATTAAACTGGCTTTTTTTTCCCCGTTCCCCGGTTCTCTTCCACCTCAGCAATCGAGACAATACATTTGCTTACCATGCTGCTCTCCTAAGTGTTCTTTTGCATGTAAATTAATCTTAATTCAGTTTACACTGTCATGCTGAGTGGTACAAATTGCCTAGAACAATAAAGCAGCACGAGTTAAAATGGGAGGGGGCTGGGCAGGCCGATTGACTGTGTGCCTTGTCTGATAGGATGTTCGTTCTCTTTATGCCAATACATTAGCTGGCAATAATGAATCTTCTCTTCTGAAAAGCATGGTATAGTTGATTTTTTTTAATTTTACTTCAGTGGAGCAGTTCCTGGTCTTTCATGGATGACGTTAGACAAAGCATTAATGACGAGTGTTACGGTTAAATATGAAGCGATGCATCCACTTGTAAGAATGCTATCCGGCTTTCCATTTGCGGGAGCTTCGCGGAAAAAAAAAATCGGAGCTTTGTACAAAATTTCCTTTAATTACAGGCTGCAAGAAACGGGCTTTTAACATAAACATAGTTGCATTCATTTACTGAGCATTTGCTCTTCAATATCGCTTAATGGAGAAGGTTTATATCCTAAATGAGCGTACACTTCAGCCGGCAGCGTAAGGTCAGCCTGTGCTCTCCGCTTAAAAGCAACTCTGAGTTTCCTTTCTTCTATTTTGCTGCTGTCTTAATAGTGTGGTTAAACAGTCACAATGTAATATTCCCTCATTGTATGGCTGTACGTTCGCTACATCTTTTTATGTCAATTGTTGCCGGAAATGTGCTTAAGGCCTCATTTACACACAGATTATTATTTTTTTCTGGTGTTTTAAATGGCATGAAAAAAATGCATTTTAAAATCCCAGCGGTTTTTATGTCGGAAAGGAGTTCTAGCGCAGATGTGAACAATGCCCAAGATGGATTTCACTACCTGGTTGTATAAGTCAATGCGTTGAGGATGGCCTTCTATTGTCTCAAGTAAAGATCTAGGACTGGAACCCAAATATTGTCTGTCCTCATTCATAAACTTGCCGGCATATTTTGGGCAATATGTAAATGTTCCACGTCATATACAAGGCTTATTGCCTGTGTAAAGGTCCTTTTACCGTCTGTTATTCATATTATATACTATTGGTGGCATAAGTTTACCGATTATACCTGGGTGTTTGTATTATATATTATGTATGTTTATATAAATCCGTTCATTTTTGTATGTTTGTATAAAACCTTCACATTTGTGTTTTTCTGTATGTAGTCGCACTTATGCACGATTTTTATGTCAACTGTTTTTATTGACACCTTTTTTTTAAGACGCTAACAGGTTTTTATGGTTTTGTATGTGTTTTAATGGAACATCTTACTTTTTATGCAGAATATAAAAATCTTTCAGTTTGGTGTTTCTTGCAGTAGTAAATTCTGTAGGTTATTATATTACATTTTAGCTGCTTCTTTACCATATAAATGGATTGATGGTGATAAAGTGCCATTTACTCTATATTTTGCAATAAGTGTTTGCTACTTGAGTTTGATTTTTTTTTTTGCATATTTTTTTTGCATTGCACCATGCCCAACACTCGTACAACTAGTACATCTCATGCCTGCAGAGGACGAGCCCATTTTGTCCTATAGCAACCATATGAATTGTGTTTCTTCTAAATGGCGCTGTTTGATACTTCAGGCTTCACAATGACATGTTCATGATTGGTTATAGTCATTTCTCTTGATCAGTTGGTTGTGTTCTAAACGCTCGTAATACTTTTTAGTTTATTTTTTCCTATAATGCTGCATTCACACGTCCGATTTACTGCCGGTTTTTGTCTCAATTCTTGCTAAAAAAAAAATATCACACTTAATATTTTAAAAACCCATTATTAGGTATTACTTAAAACAAAGAAATTGATTCTCCGTTTTAGGATCACTAAAACCACTTGTCCATTGTTATGGACATTTTCAGAATAATTTTTTTGGTCTAGGAGGAGCCCAAATACCTGCCAACAGTTAAGACTAATTCTTCCTCATGGATTAAGACTGATCCTGATAAAATAAGGGCAGTTAGGGAAGTGTCCTACATTGGATTATGAAATACTTTTCTATTTTTACTTCTTACTTGATGCTTTGTTGAGCCCCCTACTATATGGTGTGAAATTGCTTTTCTTCCTTATGCAAGTGCTGCCCCCTTATGGACATGGTGGATCAGGAGGGTGTACAGTAAACCTGCAGACATAAAAATTGCATGATGAGGGTAATATTTTACAAATTTCAAAGTATAAATCAGTACCAAGCCCTTTTTGTTTTTAATTCTGCAGCTAAGCTGACTGGAATGAACGAGAGTTCAGCGACTATTACAGTATCGCCACACAACAGTACACCACAGCTGGTGGTACAGAAGTTTTTAGCTGCTGCCAACCTTGGGGTTGTAGCCTCAGGCCAAAACAACATACACAGGTGAGTGGTTGAGCCAACTACATGCCATAGTACAAAAGTGGAATACAAAATAAAATTTTAAAAAAAGCACTTGATTTTTTTTAATTTACCGCCGTGTTCATCTTCAAAATAACCATTTTATTAGTTTTTACATTATTGATCATATCCGTTTTGGTCATTTGATGTATGGAGGTATCGTTTAGAGTGAGTGATACTGCACGTATTGATGTTGAATTGTGCTTCCTAAATGCCAAACAGAACATCATTGCTTTGCCTTCCTCAATTAGGTTGGTAAACCTTGGGTTACAATCACAATTATCACAAGTCTGTACCGTGTTACTATTGATTTAGATGTACTCCGCATACAGAATATAGCAAAACTCACCCGCCATGTCTACACTGGGATTTCTTGACTTTGCATTTGCTGCTCTCATGTTGACATTAAAAAAGATACAACATTTATAAAGAATATATATGATGGATCAGTTATGATGAATCAGTTTTTTTTGTCTTTTTGACTTCTAATGGATCAATCATGTTTCTGTAAGGTATCTGTTTGTTTGTGGGTTTTTGTTTTTTTTGCTGTATACAATACTGCAACATGCTACGCTATTATGACTGTAAAAAAGCAACTAAAGACTGATGTAAAAGTACTAGCGGAGGTGTGAACGGAGCTTACTTTCTCTTGAATAGCGTTTATATACAATTTGTCATGATACCAGTTCACGGAGGCATCCATTGGAGGTATACGTGTTTTTGTTTTGTTTTTTTAACATGTTTGACATCTCGCGCCATATATCTCGGGTTATATCCGATTTTGAGAGTAAGGGAGGACACATCTGTACCAATGTTACTCATTTCGTACAGAACTGCTCTTCCTAATATCACATTGTTTCAAAATTGTGGGACATTGTGCCATTTTTGTTTCAAATATATTCTAAAATATTCGAGTAAATGAGGAAAAATTCTGGTACAGATGTGTCCTCCCTTACAGTCTCTCTAAATCTGATATAACCCCAGATGTATGCATGTTAAAAAAACATAACCCGTATACCTCAGATGAGTTCCTCTGATAAATGCCCCCTGTTAGCCATTCATCGCCCATAGTAGTATTCTGAATTAATATTTTTTTTTTCTTTTATTGCTACAGTACATAAAAAATTGTTGCAAAGGTGCAAAGACTAGCTATCCTCCTCATTTTATGTGCATTTGCATGTATGCGATGTGATGTTTGTTTACTGGGACATATATATATATGTATGTGTGTGTGTGTGTGTGTGTGTGTGTGTATATATATATATATATATATATATAACTTTTATAGGTGCATTGACCTCTGAAAAGCGGGATTACATGACCACTGAATGGTGGGATTAATTGAGCACTGCAGTGATGGATTCTTAATTGAGCGCTGGATGGGATTATGAATTGGCCAATGAATTTTGGGATTGATTGGTTTCTGAATGATGGGATTAATTGAACTGTGGCTTATCACCGTACACTATGGTGTGAACTATGCAAATTCCACAGATTGTAACCCTCTAGTGTATGAGGATCAAATTTATTTAACTAGGGAATATTTTCCGTACACATGTTGAGAAACGCTCACCTAGAGTATATGGGGGATGTGCACAGGGTCACTTCCCGGTTTCTAGGGGGAGCATGATTTCTCTCCTTACTGGAAACTGGCAATCTATAGGTCACTTTCTCAGCTATTCGCTTCCATTCAAATATATATAACTCCTATACAAATATCCAATTAGATTATATTAATAATCGACTCCCTTTTAAACTATTTTGCTTTTGTATTGACCAGAATCGGCAGTCATAACAATCAGAAGATTGAGGAGCATTTTATGGATTGAAACGATGCATCTATTTTCCCCAATGCTGCTTCATAGTTATCCAGTATGGCTAGGGAGAAGTGGTTAGGAACACTAGCTCTATTGCATGATGGAGAAGCTAGAATTACTTTATCAGATTTATTTGTTAAAGGCTACACCAGTATTTTGGAATTTTATTTAAAAAAAAAAAAAGTACCCTACCCGGTCTTTGGCTCCGGCTAAGATTAAATGCAGGCCTGGCGGGGGGAATTGTCCCAGCTCATAGAAGGTGACTATGCTGTTTTACAGTGCTACAATTTTTTTTTTTATATGTATTTGTGTACAGCTTCTGCGAAAAGTAACTGATGTACTCATGCGACACTAGGTATAACCCCCCCCCCTCTATACATGGTCTGAGACAACTTGTTTCTTTTTTTACTGCTATGCCTGATATGACAATAGTAAACAGTACACTTTGCCTCCCCCCCCCCCCCGTACATTTTTACATTGATCTGTATGCAAACCTCCAGCCCACATAGGGATCAATCGAGCGACACATCTGGAATCTGTCAGACCCACCAGATTACCAGTTGGGGCCCGGCTAGTGCCTTTTGATTGTTGGATTTGTTTTGTTTTGTCAGGCTAAAGGTGCTTTTGGCTTAAAAAGTTGTTTTCTAAAATTTGGAGTGATGGTAACAATAAGTAAAAATGTAAAAGAAAAGCGAAGAGAAAAACCTATTAAGGCATCTGTAAGATAGAGGGGGTCCATTTCAGGGTCACATGGTAAACCATATTAAATTACAGTATTGCTTCTCGAGTCTTTGCAGCTTAAAAAAGCACATTAGCAATTCATACGGCTTCAGTGGTAATATTCACATCACTAATTCCTCAACAGGGGATTAATATCAATGAAGAATACCCATGATATGCATACAGTATAGAGGCAGCTTTAGGAAAATGTAGTCTCCGATGGCAAGTAACTAGTGCCTCATGAATATCTGATCATGAAATGCCTCATAAGAGAGACAGATTCCTTGCGGCTTGATAAAATGCAATCAAATGAATATAGATTCTGCCAACAAAATTGTTGATGAGTGGCAGAGTCCTGTTAAAAGATTAGTTCTCTACTACTTCAAGGGGTTGCACCGTTTCGACAAATTAATGTACCATATTTTTCGGACTATAAGACACACCGGACTATAAGACGCACCCAGGTTTTAGACAGCAGAAAATTATTTCATATTTTACTACTTTTACAAAGCAAAAACTATTTGGTAAACAAAAAATTTGTTCTGTTTCACCACATTCTGAGAGCTATAACGTCTATATTTTTTCATCGATTGAGTGGTGTGAGGGCTTACGTTTTGCAGGACGAGCTGTATGTTTTTATTGGCACCATTTGGTAGATATGATTTTTTGATAACTTTTTTATTTAGCACGAAGGTGACCAAAAAAACAACGATTCTGGTGTTTTTTTTGTTTTGTTTTTTTTTTACGCCGTTGACCGTGCGAGTTAATGGTATATTGTAATAGTTCTGACTTTTACGGATGCAGCGATATTTTTACATTGTGCTTGGAAAAATGGGTTTGTTTTTTAACTTTTAATATTTATTTTATGTACTTAACTTTTGTTTTTACACATTTTATTAGTTCCCCTAGGGGATTTGAACCAGCGATTGTTAGATCACTGGTACAATACAATGCAGTACAAATGTATTGCACTATATTGTAATTTTTCCAGGCTTTTGATAAGCCCTGCCTGTTGCATGGCTTATCAGAGGCAGACAGAAGGCAAACCTGTGGGCCTTCACTAGGCCCCCGGGCTGCCATGATAACCATTGATGCCCCCCCGATCACGTTGGAGGGGGCCGTCCTGCTCGGGTTTTCCCATGAAGGACATTTATGACATCCACGGGATATGTCATATAGATGCGGGTCCAGCTCTGGAGCCCCCGTTCCAGAGATAGATGCAGGTCCTAGAGGTGCGACTCACATCTATCTGACCTTTCATGTCATCGGTCGGGAAGGGGTTAATTAAGGAAGCGGTCAGGGGGTCTGGCGCAGCCGGGTCCCTTGACTGCTGACTATAAGACGCAGGTAGTTTTTAGCTAGATTTATTCTTGCTAAAAACTTCGTCTTATAGTCCGAAAAATACGGTAATTTTTGTATAATTAAGTTATACAATTTTTCAGTATACTTTCTGTATTAATTCCTCACTGTTTTTAAGAACTCTGCTTGTCATTTAGTAGGAACATTTATTGATTTACTTCCAGTGGATAAAATTCTGTCCATGGTCATGTGATGTACACACTGGTGCTGAGATCGTTAGAAGACACAGTTCTGATACACATAAAGCAACTGTAACGAGCTGTGCACCTGTGTGTCCATCACATGACCATGGACAGAATTTTGTCTACTGGAAGTAAATCAATGAATGTTCCTACTGAATGGCAACGAGCAGAGATCTTAAAAATCGTTTGGAATTCATACAGAACGTATATATTGGAAAAATGTATCATTTTTAATCATACAAAAAATATCATTAAACACTATGTAAACCTTTGAGCCCATTATATTTTTATATATTTATTATATGTATGTATATATATATATATATATATATATATGTGTGTGTGTGTGTGTATGTATAACATCGTATTGGAGGATTTGAGACAACTTTTTAATTGTTTTTTATTAAAAATGTTTTTAACTTTTTTTTCTGTACACATAGAAGCTGTATGTTGTTCTCAACCCCCAATCCATCAGGTCAGCAGGACTGACCGCTTCAGTGACCACAGTGAAGCCATCAGTGCCGCTGACCTGACTGATTAGAGTTTGAGCACAAGCTACAGCTTCTGTCAGAAAGTTAATAAATATTATGGTTTTTTTTGTTTGTTTTTTAAAGTGCTCAAAGTTATACATAATTTTTAATTTTCTAAAAAGAGAACCACTTGAACCATTATTTATTGTATATATGTGTGTGTATGTATATATGTACACTACCGTTCAAAAGGTTGGGGTCACCCAGACAATTTTGTGTTTTCCATGAAAACTCACACTTAAATTTATCAAATGAGTTGCAAAATGACTAGAAAATAAAGTCAAGACATTGACAAGGTTAGAAATAATGTAAAAACAAATGTGATAAAAAAAAAAAAAGAAATAATGATTTTTATTTGAAATAATAATTTTCTCCTTCAAACTTTGCTTTCGTCAAAGAATGCTCCATTTGCAGCAATTACAGCATTGCAGGCCTTTGGCATTCTAGCTGTTAATTTGCTGAGGTAATCGGGAGAAATTTCACCCCATGCTTCCAGAAGCCCCTCCCACAAGTTGGATTGGCTTGATGGGCACTTCTTGCGTACCATACAGTCAAGCTGCTCCCACAACAGCTCTATGGGGTTGAGATCTGGTGACTGCGCTGGCCACTCCATTACAGATAGAATACCAGCTGCCCGCTTCTTCCCTAAATAGTTCTTGCATAATTTGGTGGTGTGCTTTGGGTCATTGTCCTGTTGTAGGATGAAATTGGCTCCAATCAAGCGCTGTCCACAGGGTATGGCATGGCGTTGCAAAATGGAGTGATAGCCTTCCTTATTCAAAATCCCTTTTACCTTGTACAAATCTCCCACTTTACCAGCACCAAAGCAACCCCAGACCATCACATTACCTCCACCATGCTTGACAGATGGCGTCAGGCACTCTTCCAGCATCTTTCCAGTTGTTCTGCGTCTCACAAATGTTCTTCTGTGTGATCCAAACACCTCAAACTTCGATTCGTCTGTCCATAACACTTTTTTCCAAACTTCCTCTGTCCAATGTCTGTGTGCTTTTGCCCATATTAATCTTTTCCTTTTATTAGTCCGTCTCAGATATGGCTTTTTCTTTGCCACTCTGCCCTGAAGGCCAGCATCCCGGAGTCGCCTCTTCACTGCAGACGTTGACACTGGCGTTTTGCGGGTACTATTTAATGAAGCTGCCAGTTGAGGACCTGTGAGGCGTCTATTTCTCAAACTAGAGACTCTAATATACAGGGTGGGCAATTTATATGGATACACCTAAATAAAATGGGAATGGTTGGTTTTCAAGCTGGGTGTTGACCATGTCGGCCATTTTGAAGTCGGCCATTTTGTATCAAACTTTAGTTTTTTCAATGGGAAGAGGGTCATGTGACACATCAAACTTATCGAGAATTTCACAAGAAAAACAATGGTGTTCTTGGTTTTAACGTTACTTTATTCTTTCATGAGTTATTTACAAGTTTCTGACCACTTATAAAATGTGTTCAAAGTGCTGCACATTGTGTTGGATTGTCAATGCAACCCTCTTCTCCCTCTCTTCACACATTGATAGCAACACCGCAGAAGAAATGCTAGCACAGGCTTCCAGTATCCGTAGTTTCAGTTGCTGCACATCTCGTATCTTCACAGCATAGACAATTGCCTTCAGATGACCCCAAAGATAAAAGTCTGAGGGGGTCAGATCGGGAGGCATTTCTTCTGCGGTGTTGCTATCAGTGTGTGAAGAGGGTTGCATTGACAATCCAACACAATGGGCAGCACTTTGAACACATTTTATAAGTGGTCAGAAACTTGTAAATAACTCATGAAAGAATAAAGTAACGTTAAAACCAAACAAACAAAATGGCCGACTTCAAAATGGCCACCAAGGTCAACACCCAGCTTGAAAAGTTTCCCCCCTCCCATATACTAATGTGCCACAAACAGGAAGCTAATATCACCAACCATTCCCATTTTATTTAGGTGTATCCATATAAATGGCCCACCCTGTACTTGTCTTGTTGCTCAGTTGTGCAGCGGGGCCTCCCACTTCTCTTTCTACTCTGGTTAGAGCCTGTGTGTGCTGTCCTCTGAAGGGAGTAGTACACACCGTTGTAGGAAATCTTCAGTTTCTTGTCAATTTCTCACATTGAATAGCCTTCATTTCTAAGAACAAGAATAGACTGTCGAGTTTCACATGAAAGCTCTCTTTTTCTAGCCATTTTGAGAGTTTAATCGAACCCACAAATGTAATGCTCCAGATTCTCAACTAGCTCAAAGGAAGGTCAGTTTTATAGCTCCTCTAAACAGCAAAACTGTTTACAGCGGTGCTAACATAATTGCACAAGGGTTTTCAAGTGTTTTCTAATCATCCATTAGCCTTCTAACACAGTTAGCAAACACAATGTACCATTAGAACACTGGAGTAATGGTTGCTGGAAATGGGCCTCTATACACCTATGTAGATATTGCATTAAAAACCAGACGTTTGCAGCTAGAATAGTCATTTAGCACATTAACAATGTATAGAGTGTATTTCTGATTAATTTAATGTTATCTTCATTGAAAAAAACTGTGCTTTTCTTGCAAAAATAAGGAAATTTCTAAATGACCCTAAACTTTTTATCGGTAGTGTGTATGTATGTGTGTATATATATATATATATATATATATATATATATGTGTGTGTGTGTATAGATATATATATGTGTATGTATGTATATAAATGTGTATGTGTATATATATGTGTATGTGTATATATATGTGTATGTGTATATATATGTGTATGTGTATATATATGTGTATATATATGTGTATGTGTATATATATGTGTATGTGTATATATATGTGTATGTATATATATATATATATATATATATGTGTGTGTGTGTGTGTGTGTGTGTGTGTGTGTGTATGAATGTGTATATATATATGTGTGTGTGTATGTATGTGTGTGTGTATGTATGTGTGTGTATATATATATGTGTGTGTATATATGTGTATGTATATATATATATATGTGTGTGTGTATATATGTGTGTGTGTGTATATATATATATATATATATATATATGTGTGTGTGTATGTATATGTGTGTGTGTATGTATATGTGTGTG
>NW_027462376.1:0-55849 GCF_050947455.1 Rhinoderma darwinii
CTCCTGAACCGTAAGTCCTAGACGCTCGCTCTTGGCTGCATTCGATTCAGCTCGTGGCAGCCAGTCTAAAAAACACTATCTTGGACTTCTCTGCATGTTTCCCAGGCGAGCAATTGGCAGCATGTTCAGAACCATGTTTCTGTGAATAACTCCTGAACCGTAAGTCCTAGACGCTCGCTCTTGGCTGCATTCGATTCAGCTCGTGGCAGCCAGTCTAAAAAACACTATCTTGGACTTCTCTGCATGTTCCTAAGGCAAATGTTTCTAAAGCTAATTCTTGAACCGTAAGTCCTAGACGCTCGATCTTGGCGGCATTCGTCTCAGCGCCAGGCAATTAGTATAGGAGCACTGTGTTTGACTTCTCTGGATGTTTCCCAGGCGAGTTATTGACAAGTAAATCCTAGACGCTCGATCTTGGTTATTTTCGCTTTCGCGGCTGGCAGTAAAAGAACCATGTTTCTGTGAATAACTCCTGAACCGTAAGTCCTAGACGCTCGCTCTTGGCTGCATTCGATTCAGCTCGTGGCAGCCAGTCTAAAAAACACTATCTTGGACTTCTCTGCTTGTTTCCCAGGCGAGCAATTGGCAGCATGTTCAGAACCATGTTTCTGTGAATAACTCCTGAACCGTAAGTCCTAGACGCTCGCTCTTGGCTGCATTCGATTCAGCTCGTGGCAGCCAGTCTAAAAAACACTATCTTGGACTTCTCTGCATGTTTCCCAGGCGAGCAATTGGCAGCATGTTCAGAACCATGTTTCTGTGAATAACTCCTGAACCGTAAGTCCTAGACGCTCGCTCTTGGCTGCATTCGATTCAGCTCGTGGCAGCCAGTCTAAAAAACACTATCTTGGACTTCTCTGCATGTTTCCCAGGCGAGCAATTGGCAGCATGTTCAGAACCATGTTTCTGTGAATAACTCCTGAACCGTAAGTCCTAGACGCTCGCTCTTGGCTGCATTCGATTCAGCTCGTGGCAGCCAGTCTAAAAAACACTATCTTGGACTTCTCTGCATGTTCCTAAGGCAAATGTTTCTAAAGCTAATTCTTGAACCGTAAGTCCTAGACGCTCGATCTTGGCGGCATTCGTCTCAGCGCCACGCAATTAGTATAGGAGCACTGTGTTTGACTTCTCTGGATGTTTCCCAGGCGAGTTATTGACAAGTAAATCCTAGACGCTCGATCTTGGTTATTTTCGCTTTCGCGGCTGGCAGTAAAAGAACCATGTTTCTGTGAATAACTCCTGAACCGTAAGTCCTAGACGCTCGCTCTTGGCTGCATTCGATTCAGCTCGTGGCAGCCAGTCTAAAAAACACTATCTTGGACTTCTCTGCATGTTTCCCAGGCGAGAAATTGGCAGCATGTTCAGAACCATGTTTCTGTGAATAACTCCTGAACCGTAAGTCCTAGACGCTCGCTCTTGGCTGCATTCGATTCAGCTCGTGGCAGCCAGTCTAAAAAACACTATCTCGGACTTCTCTGCATGTTTCCCAGGCGAGCAATTGGCAGCATGTTCAGAACCATATTTCTGTGAATAACTCCTGAACCGTAAGTCCTAGACGCTCGCTCTTGGCTGCATTCGATTCAGCTCGTGGCAGCCAGTCTAAAAAACACTATCTTGGACTTCTCTGCATGTTTCCCAGGCGAGAAATTGGCAGCATGTTCAGAACCATGTTTCTGTGAATAACTCCTGAACCGTAAGTCCTAGACGCTCGCTCTTGGCTGCATTCGATTCAGCTCGTGGCAGCCAGTCTAAAAAACACTATCTTGGACTTCTCTGCATGTTTCCCAGGCGAGCAATTGGCAGCATGTTCAGAACCATGTTTCTGTGAATAACTCCTGAACCGTAAGTCCTAGACGCTCGCTCTTGGCTGCATTCGATTCAGCTCGTGGCAGCCAGTCTAAAAAACTCTATCTTGGACTTCTCTGCATGTTTCCCAGGCGAGCAATTGGCAGCATGTTCAGAACCATGTTTCTGTGAATAACTCCTGAACCGTAAGTCCTAGACGCTCGCTCTTGGCTGCATTCGATTCAGCTCGTGGCAGCCAGTCTAAAAAACACTATCTTGGACTTCTCTGCATGTTCCTAAGGCAAATGTTTCTAAAGCTAATTCTTGAACCGTAAGTCCTAGACGCTCGATCTTGGCGGCATTCGTCTCAGCGCCACGCAATTAGTATAGGAGCACTGTGTTTGACTTCTCTGGATGTTTCCCAGGCGAGTTATTGACAAGTAAATCCTAGACGCTCGATCTTGGTTATTTTCGCTTTCGCGGCTGGCAGTAAAAGAACCATGTTTCTGTGAATAACTCCTGAACCGTAAGTCCTAGACGCTCGCTCTTGGCTGCATTCGATTCAGCTCGTGGCAGCCAGTCTAAAAAACACTATCTTGGACTTCTCTGCATGTTTCCCAGGCGAGAAATTGGCAGCATGTTCAGAACCATGTTTCTGTGAATAACTCCTGAACCGTAAGTCCTAGACGCTCGCTCTTGGCTGCATTCGATTCAGCTCGTGGCAGCCAGTCTAAAAAACACTATCTCGGACTTCTCTGCATGTTTCCCAGGCGAGCAATTGGCAGCATGTTCAGAACCATATTTCTGTGAATAACTCCTGAACCGTAAGTCCTAGACGCTCGCTCTTGGCTGCATTCGATTCAGCTCGTGGCAGCCAGTCTAAAAAACACTATCTTGGACTTCTCTGCATGTTTCCCAGGCGAGAAATTGGCAGCATGTTCAGAACCATGTTTCTGTGAATAACTCCTGAACCGTAAGTCCTAGACGCTCGATCTTGGCGGCATTCGTCTCAGCGCCTGGCAATTAGTATAGGAGCACTGTGTTTGACTTCTCTGGATGTTTCCCAGGCGAGTTATTGACAAGTAAATCCTAGACGCTCGATCTTGGTTATTTTCGCTTTCGCGGCTGGCAGTAAAAGAACCATGTTTCTGTGAATAACTCCTGAACCGTAAGTCCTAGACGCTCGCTCTTGGCTGCATTCGATTCAGCTCGTGGCAGCCAGTCTGAAAAACACTATCTTGGACTTCTCTGCATGTTTCCCAGGCGAGCAATTGGCAGCATGTTCAGAACCATGTTTCTGTGAATAACTCCTGAACCGTAAGTCCTAGACGCTCGCTCTTGGCTGCATTCGATTCAGCTCGTGGCAGCCAGTCTAAAAAACTCTATCTTGGACTTCTCTGCATGTTTCCCAGGCGAGCAATTGGCAGCATGTTCAGAACCATGTTTCTGTGAATAACTCCTGAACCGTAAGTCCTAGACGCTCGCTCTTGGCTGCATTCGATTCAGCTCGTGGCAGCCAGTCTAAAAAACACTATCTTGGACTTCTCTGCATGTTCCTAAGGCAAATGTTTCTAAAGCTAATTCTTGAACCGTAAGTCCTAGACGCTCGATCTTGGCGGCATTCGTCTCAGCGCCACGCAATTAGTATAGGAGCACTGTGTTTGACTTCTCTGGATGTTTCCCAGGCGAGTTATTGACAAGTAAATCCTAGACGCTCGATCTTGGTTATTTTCGCTTTCGCGGCTGGCAGTAAAAGAACCATGTTTCTGTGAATAACTCCTGAACCGTAAGTCCTAGACGCTCGCTCTTGGCTGCATTCGATTCAGCTCGTGGCAGCCAGTCTAAAAAACACTATCTTGGACTTCTCTGCATGTTTCCCAGGCGAGAAATTGGCAGCATGTTCAGAACCATGTTTCTGTGAATAACTCCTGAACCGTAAGTCCTAGACGCTCGCTCTTGGCTGCATTCGATTCAGCTCGTGGCAGCCAGTCTAAAAAACACTATCTCGGACTTCTCTGCATGTTTCCCAGGCGAGCAATTGGCAGCATGTTCAGAACCATATTTCTGTGAATAACTCCTGAACCGTAAGTCCTAGACGCTCGCTCTTGGCTGCATTCGATTCAGCTCGTGGCAGCCAGTCTAAAAAACACTATCTTGGACTTCTCTGCATGTTTCCCAGGCGAGAAATTGGCAGCATGTTCAGAACCATGTTTCTGTGAATAACTCCTGAACCGTAAGTCCTAGACGCTCGATCTTGGCGGCATTCGTCTCAGCGCCTGGCAATTAGTATAGGAGCACTGTGTTTGACTTCTCTGGATGTTTCCCAGGCGAGTTATTGACAAGTAAATCCTAGACGCTCGATCTTGGTTATTTTCGCTTTCGCGGCTGGCAGTAAAAGAACCATGTTTCTGTGAATAACTCCTGAACCGTAAGTCCTAGACGCTCGCTCTTGGCTGCATTCGATTCAGCTCGTGGCAGCCAGTCTAAAAAACACTATCTTGGACTTCTCTGCATGTTTCCCAGGCGAGCAATTGGCAGCATGTTCAGAACCATGTTTCTGTGAATAACTCCTGAACCGTAAGTCCTAGACGCTCGCTCTTGGCTGCATTCGATTCAGCTCGTGGCAGCCAGTCTAAAAAACACTATCTTGGACTTCTCTGCATGTTTCCCAGACGAGAAATTGGCAGCATGTTCAGAACCATGTTTCTGTGAATAACTCCTGAACCGTAAGTCCTAGACGCTCGATCTTGGCGGCATTCGTCTCAGCGCCTGGCAATTAGTATAGGAGCACTGTGTTTGACTTCTCTGGATGTTTCCCAGGCGAGTTATTGACAAGTAAATCCTAGACGCTCGATCTTGGTTATTTTCGCTTTCGCGGCTGGCAGTAAAAAAACCATGTTTCTGTGAATAACTCCTGAACCGTAAGTCCTAGACGCTCGCTCTTGGCTGCATTCGATTCAGCTCGTGGCAGCCAGTCTAAAAAACACTATCTTGGACTTCTCTGCATGTTTCCCAGGCGAGAAATTGGCAGCATGTTCAGAACCATGTTTCTGTGAATAACTCCTGAACCGTAAGTCCTAGACGCTCGCTCTTAGCTGCATTCGATTCAGCTCGTGGCAGCCAGTCTAAAAAACACTATCTTGGACTTCTCTGCATGTTTCCCAGACGAGAAATTGGCAGCATGTTCAGAACCATGTTTCTGTGAATAACTCCTGAACCGTAAGTCCTAGACGCTCGATCTTGGCGGCATTCGTCTCAGCGCCTGGCAATTAGTATAGGAGCACTGTGTTTGACTTCTCTGGATGTTTCCCAGGCGAGTTATTGACAAGTAAATCCTAGACGCTCGATCTTGGTTATTTTCGCTTTCGCGGCTGGCAGTAAAAAAACCATGTTTCTGTGAATAACTCCTGAACCGTAAGTCCTAGACGCTCGCTCTTGGCTGCATTCGATTCAGCTCGTGGCAGCCAGTCTAAAAAACACTATCTTGGACTTCTCTGCATGTTTCCCAGGCGAGCAATTGGCAGCATGTTCAGAACCATGTTTCTGTGAATAACTCCTGAACCGTAAGTCCTAGACGCTCGCTCTTGGCTGCATTCGATTCAGCTCGTGGCAGCCAGTCTAAAAAACACTATCTTGGACTTCTCTGCATGTTTCCCAGGCGAGCAATTGGCAGCATGTTCAGAACCATGTTTCTGTGAATAACTCCTGAACCGTAAGTCCTAGACGCTCGATCTTGGCGGCATTCGTCTCAGCGCCTGGCAATTAGTATAGGAGCACTGTGTTTGACTTCTCTGGATGTTTCCCAGGCGAGTTATTGACAAGTAAATCCTAGACGCTCGATCTTGGTTATTTTCGCTTTCGCGGCTGGCAGTAAAAAAACCATGTTTCTGTGAATAACTCCTGAACCGTAAGTCCTAGACGCTCGCTCTTGGCTGCATTCGATTCAGCTCGTGGCAGCCAGTCTAAAAAACACTATCTTGGACTTCTCTGCATGTTTCCCAGGCGAGAAATTGGCAGCATGTTCAGAACCATGTTTCTGTGAATAACTCCTGAACCGTAAGTCCTAGACGCTCGCTCTTGGCTGCATTCGATTCAGCTCGTGGCAGCCAGTCTAAAAAACACTATCTCGGACTTCTCTGCATGTTTCCCAGGCGAGCAATTGGCAGCATGTTCAGAACCATATTTCTGTGAATAACTCCTGAACCGTAAGTCCTAGACGCTCGCTCTTGGCTGCATTCGATTCAGCTCGTGGCAGCCAGTCTAAAAAACACTATCTTGGACTTCTCTGCATGTTTCCCAGGCGAGAAATTGGCAGCATGTTCAGAACCATGTTTCTGTGAATAACTCCTGAACCGTAAGTCCTAGACGCTCGATCTTGGCGGCATTCGTCTCAGCGCCTGGCAATTAGTATAGGAGCACTGTGTTTGACTTCTCTGGATGTTTCCCAGGCGAGTTATTGACAAGTAAATCCTAGACGCTCGATCTTGGTTATTTTCGCTTTCGCGGCTGGCAGTAAAAGAACCATGTTTCTGTGAATAACTCCTGAACCGTAAGTCCTAGACGCTCGCTCTTGGCTGCATTCGATTCAGCTCGTGGCAGCCAGTCTAAAAAACACTATCTTGGACTTCTCTGCATGTTTCCCAGGCGAGAAATTGGCAGCATGTTCAGAACCATGTTTCTGTGAATAACTCCTGAACCGTAAGTCCTAGACGCTCGCTCTTGGCTGCATTCGATTCAGCTCGTGGCAGCCAGTCTAAAAAACACTATCTCGGACTTCTCTGCATGTTTCCCAGGCGAGCAATTGGCAGCATGTTCAGAACCATATTTCTGTGAATAACTCCTGAACCGTAAGTCCTAGACGCTCGCTCTTGGCTGCATTCGATTCAGCTCGTGGCAGCCAGTCTAAAAAACACTATCTTGGACTTCTCTGCATGTTTCCCAGGCGAGAAATTGGCAGCATGTTCAGAACCATGTTTCTGTGAATAACTCCTGAACCGTAAGTCCTAGACGCTCGATCTTGGCGGCATTCGTCTCAGCGCCTGGCAATTAGTATAGGAGCACTGTGTTTGACTTCTCTGGATGTTTCCCAGGCGAGTTATTGACAAGTAAATCCTAGACGCTCGATCTTGGTTATTTTCGCTTTCGCGGCTGGCAGTAAAAGAACCATGTTTCTGTGAATAACTCCTGAACCGTAAGTCCTAGACGCTCGCTCTTGGCTGCATTCGATTCAGCTCGTGGCAGCCAGTCTAAAAAACACTATCTTGGACTTCTCTGCATGTTTCCCAGGCGAGCAATTGGCAGCATGTTCAGAACCATGTTTCTGTGAATAACTCCTGAACCGTAAGTCCTAGACGCTCGCTCTTGGCTGCATTCGATTCAGCTCGTGGCAGCCAGTCTAAAAAACACTATCTTGGACTTCTCTGCATGTTCCTAAGGCAAATGTTTCTAAAGCTAATTCTTGAACCGTAAGTCCTAGACGCTCGATCTTGGCGGCATTCGTCTCAGCGCCAGGCAATTAGTATAGGAGCACTGTGTTTGACTTCTCTGGATGTTTCCCAGGCGAGTTATTGACAAGTAAATCCTAGACGCTCGATCTTGGTTATTTTCGCTTTCGCGGCTGGCAGTAAAAGAACCATGTTTCTGTGAATAACTCCTGAACCGTAAGTCCTAGACGCTCGCTCTTGGCTGCATTCGATTCAGCTCGTGGCAGCCAGTCTAAAAAACACTATCTTGGACTTCTCTGCATGTTTCCCAGGCGAGAAATTGGCAGCATGTTCAGAACCATGTTTCTGTGAATAACTCCTGAACCGTAAGTCCTAGACGCTCGCTCTTGGCTGCATTCGATTCAGCTCGTGGCAGCCAGTCTAAAAAACACTATCTTGGACTTCTCTGCATGTTTCCCAGGCGAGCAATTGGCAGCATGTTCAGAACCATGTTTCTGTGAATAACTCCTGAACCGTAAGTCCTAGACGCTCGCTCTTGGCTGCATTCGATTCAGCTCGTGGCAGCCAGTCTAAAAAACACTATCTTGGACTTCTCTGCATGTTCCTAAGGCAAATGTTTCTAAAGCTAATTCTTGAACCGTAAGTCCTAGACGCTCGATCTTGGCGGCATTCGTCTCAGCGCCAGGCAATTAGTATAGGAGCACTGTGTTTGACTTCTCTGGATGTTTCCCAGGCGAGTTATTGACAAGTAAATCCTAGACGCTCGATCTTGGTTATTTTCGCTTTCGCGGCTGGCAGTAAAAGAACCATGTTTCTGTGAATAACTCCTGAACCGTAAGTCCTAGACGCTCGCTCTTGGCTGCATTCGATTCAGCTCGTGGCAGCCAGTCTAAAAAACACTATCTTGGACTTCTCTGCATGTTTCCCAGGCGAGCAATTGGCAGCATGTTCAGAACCATGTTTCTGTGAATAACTCCTGAACCGTAAGTCCTAGACGCTCGCTCTTGGCTGCATTCGATTCAGCTCGTGGCAGCCAGTCTAAAAAACACTATCTTGGACTTCTCTGCATGTTCCTAAGGCAAATGTTTCTAAAGCTAATTCTTGAACCGTAAGTCCTAGACGCTCGATCTTGGCGGCATTCGTCTCAGCGCCAGGCAATTAGTATAGGAGCACTGTGTTTGACTTCTCTGGATGTTTCCCAGGCGAGTTATTGACAAGTAAATCCTAGACGCTCGATCTTGGTTATTTTCGCTTTCGCGGCTGGCAGTAAAAGAACCATGTTTCTGTGAATAACTCCTGAACCGTAAGTCCTAGACGCTCGCTCTTGGCTGCATTCGATTCAGCTCGTGGCAGCCAGTCTAAAAAACACTATCTTGGACTTCTCTGCTTGTTTCCCAGGCGAGCAATTGGCAGCATGTTCAGAACCATGTTTCTGTGAATAACTCCTGAACCGTAAGTCCTAGACGCTCGCTCTTGGCTGCATTCGATTCAGCTCGTGGCAGCCAGTCTAAAAAACACTATCTTGGACTTCTCTGCATGTTTCCCAGGCGAGCAATTGGCAGCATGTTCAGAACCATGTTTCTGTGAATAACTCCTGAACCGTAAGTCCTAGACGCTCGCTCTTGGCTGCATTCGATTCAGCTCGTGGCAGCCAGTCTAAAAAACACTATCTTGGACTTCTCTGCATGTTTCCCAGGCGAGCAATTGGCAGCATGTTCAGAACCATGTTTCTGTGAATAACTCCTGAACCGTAAGTCCTAGACGCTCGCTCTTGGCTGCATTCGATTCAGCTCGTGGCAGCCAGTCTAAAAAACACTATCTTGGACTTCTCTGCATGTTTCCCAGGCGAGCAATTGGCAGCATGTTCAGAACCATGTTTCTGTGAATAACTCCTGAACCGTAAGTCCTAGACGCTCGCTCTTGGCTGCATTCGATTCAGCTCGTGGCAGCCAGTCTAAAAAACACTATCTTGGACTTCTCTGCATGTTCCTAAGGCAAATGTTTCTAAAGCTAATTCTTGAACCGTAAGTCCTAGACGCTCGATCTTGGCGGCATTCGTCTCAGCGCCACGCAATTAGTATAGGAGCACTGTGTTTGACTTCTCTGGATGTTTCCCAGGCGAGTTATTGACAAGTAAATCCTAGACGCTCGATCTTGGTTATTTTCGCTTTCGCGGCTGGCAGTAAAAGAACCATGTTTCTGTGAATAACTCCTGAACCGTAAGTCCTAGACGCTCGCTCTTGGCTGCATTCGATTCAGCTCGTGGCAGCCAGTCTAAAAAACACTATCTTGGACTTCTCTGCATGTTTCCCAGGCGAGAAATTGGCAGCATGTTCAGAACCATGTTTCTGTGAATAACTCCTGAACCGTAAGTCCTAGACGCTCGCTCTTGGCTGCATTCGATTCAGCTCGTGGCAGCCAGTCTAAAAAACACTATCTCGGACTTCTCTGCATGTTTCCCAGGCGAGCAATTGGCAGCATGTTCAGAACCATATTTCTGTGAATAACTCCTGAACCGTAAGTCCTAGACGCTCGCTCTTGGCTGCATTCGATTCAGCTCGTGGCAGCCAGTCTAAAAAACACTATCTTGGACTTCTCTGCATGTTTCCCAGGCGAGAAATTGGCAGCATGTTCAGAACCATGTTTCTGTGAATAACTCCTGAACCGTAAGTCCTAGACGCTCGCTCTTGGCTGCATTCGATTCAGCTCGTGGCAGCCAGTCTAAAAAACACTATCTTGGACTTCTCTGCATGTTTCCCAGGCGAGCAATTGGCAGCATGTTCAGAACCATGTTTCTGTGAATAACTCCTGAACCGTAAGTCCTAGACGCTCGCTCTTGGCTGCATTCGATTCAGCTCGTGGCAGCCAGTCTAAAAAACTCTATCTTGGACTTCTCTGCATGTTTCCCAGGCGAGCAATTGGCAGCATGTTCAGAACCATGTTTCTGTGAATAACTCCTGAACCGTAAGTCCTAGACGCTCGCTCTTGGCTGCATTCGATTCAGCTCGTGGCAGCCAGTCTAAAAAACACTATCTTGGACTTCTCTGCATGTTCCTAAGGCAAATGTTTCTAAAGCTAATTCTTGAACCGTAAGTCCTAGACGCTCGATCTTGGCGGCATTCGTCTCAGCGCCACGCAATTAGTATAGGAGCACTGTGTTTGACTTCTCTGGATGTTTCCCAGGCGAGTTATTGACAAGTAAATCCTAGACGCTCGATCTTGGTTATTTTCGCTTTCGCGGCTGGCAGTAAAAGAACCATGTTTCTGTGAATAACTCCTGAACCGTAAGTCCTAGACGCTCGCTCTTGGCTGCATTCGATTCAGCTCGTGGCAGCCAGTCTAAAAAACACTATCTTGGACTTCTCTGCATGTTTCCCAGGCGAGAAATTGGCAGCATGTTCAGAACCATGTTTCTGTGAATAACTCCTGAACCGTAAGTCCTAGACGCTCGCTCTTGGCTGCATTCGATTCAGCTCGTGGCAGCCAGTCTAAAAAACACTATCTCGGACTTCTCTGCATGTTTCCCAGGCGAGCAATTGGCAGCATGTTCAGAACCATATTTCTGTGAATAACTCCTGAACCGTAAGTCCTAGACGCTCGCTCTTGGCTGCATTCGATTCAGCTCGTGGCAGCCAGTCTAAAAAACACTATCTTGGACTTCTCTGCATGTTTCCCAGGCGAGAAATTGGCAGCATGTTCAGAACCATGTTTCTGTGAATAACTCCTGAACCGTAAGTCCTAGACGCTCGATCTTGGCGGCATTCGTCTCAGCGCCTGGCAATTAGTATAGGAGCACTGTGTTTGACTTCTCTGGATGTTTCCCAGGCGAGTTATTGACAAGTAAATCCTAGACGCTCGATCTTGGTTATTTTCGCTTTCGCGGCTGGCAGTAAAAGAACCATGTTTCTGTGAATAACTCCTGAACCGTAAGTCCTAGACGCTCGCTCTTGGCTGCATTCGATTCAGCTCGTGGCAGCCAGTCTGAAAAACACTATCTTGGACTTCTCTGCATGTTTCCCAGGCGAGCAATTGGCAGCATGTTCAGAACCATGTTTCTGTGAATAACTCCTGAACCGTAAGTCCTAGACGCTCGCTCTTGGCTGCATTCGATTCAGCTCGTGGCAGCCAGTCTAAAAAACTCTATCTTGGACTTCTCTGCATGTTTCCCAGGCGAGCAATTGGCAGCATGTTCAGAACCATGTTTCTGTGAATAACTCCTGAACCGTAAGTCCTAGACGCTCGCTCTTGGCTGCATTCGATTCAGCTCGTGGCAGCCAGTCTAAAAAACACTATCTTGGACTTCTCTGCATGTTCCTAAGGCAAATGTTTCTAAAGCTAATTCTTGAACCGTAAGTCCTAGACGCTCGATCTTGGCGGCATTCGTCTCAGCGCCACGCAATTAGTATAGGAGCACTGTGTTTGACTTCTCTGGATGTTTCCCAGGCGAGTTATTGACAAGTAAATCCTAGACGCTCGATCTTGGTTATTTTCGCTTTCGCGGCTGGCAGTAAAAGAACCATGTTTCTGTGAATAACTCCTGAACCGTAAGTCCTAGACGCTCGCTCTTGGCTGCATTCGATTCAGCTCGTGGCAGCCAGTCTAAAAAACACTATCTTGGACTTCTCTGCATGTTTCCCAGGCGAGAAATTGGCAGCATGTTCAGAACCATGTTTCTGTGAATAACTCCTGAACCGTAAGTCCTAGACGCTCGCTCTTGGCTGCATTCGATTCAGCTCGTGGCAGCCAGTCTAAAAAACACTATCTCGGACTTCTCTGCATGTTTCCCAGGCGAGCAATTGGCAGCATGTTCAGAACCATATTTCTGTGAATAACTCCTGAACCGTAAGTCCTAGACGCTCGCTCTTGGCTGCATTCGATTCAGCTCGTGGCAGCCAGTCTAAAAAACACTATCTTGGACTTCTCTGCATGTTTCCCAGGCGAGAAATTGGCAGCATGTTCAGAACCATGTTTCTGTGAATAACTCCTGAACCGTAAGTCCTAGACGCTCGATCTTGGCGGCATTCGTCTCAGCGCCTGGCAATTAGTATAGGAGCACTGTGTTTGACTTCTCTGGATGTTTCCCAGGCGAGTTATTGACAAGTAAATCCTAGACGCTCGATCTTGGTTATTTTCGCTTTCGCGGCTGGCAGTAAAAGAACCATGTTTCTGTGAATAACTCCTGAACCGTAAGTCCTAGACGCTCGCTCTTGGCTGCATTCGATTCAGCTCGTGGCAGCCAGTCTAAAAAACACTATCTTGGACTTCTCTGCATGTTTCCCAGGCGAGCAATTGGCAGCATGTTCAGAACCATGTTTCTGTGAATAACTCCTGAACCGTAAGTCCTAGACGCTCGCTCTTGGCTGCATTCGATTCAGCTCGTGGCAGCCAGTCTAAAAAACACTATCTTGGACTTCTCTGCATGTTTCCCAGGCGAGAAATTGGCAGCATGTTCAGAACCATGTTTCTGTGAATAACTCCTGAACCGTAAGTCCTAGACGCTCGCTCTTGGCTGCATTCGATTCAGCTCGTGGCAGCCAGTCTAAAAAACACTATCTTGGACTTCTCTGCATGTTTCCCAGACGAGAAATTGGCAGCATGTTCAGAACCATGTTTCTGTGAATAACTCCTGAACCGTAAGTCCTAGACGCTCGATCTTGGCGGCATTCGTCTCAGCGCCTGGCAATTAGTATAGGAGCACTGTGTTTGACTTCTCTGGATGTTTCCCAGGCGAGTTATTGACAAGTAAATCCTAGACGCTCGATCTTGGTTATTTTCGCATTCGCGGCTGGCAGTAAAAAAACCATGTTTCTGTGAATAACTCCTGAACCGTAAGTCCTAGACGCTCGCTCTTGGCTGCATTCGATTCAGCTCGTGGCAGCCAGTCTAAAAAACACTATCTTGGACTTCTCTGCATGTTTCCCAGGCGAGCAATTGGCAGCATGTTCAGAACCATGTTTCTGTGAATAACTCCTGAACCGTAAGTCCTAGACGCTCGCTCTTGGCTGCATTCGATTCAGCTCGTGGCAGCCAGTCTAAAAAACACTATCTTGGACTTCTCTGCATGTTTCCCAGGCGAGCAATTGGCAGCATGTTCAGAACCATGTTTCTGTGAATAACTCCTGAACCGTAAGTCCTAGACGCTCGATCTTGGCGGCATTCGTCTCAGCGCCTGGCAATTAGTATAGGAGCACTGTGTTTGACTTCTCTGGATGTTTCCCAGGCGAGTTATTGACAAGTAAATCCTAGACGCTCGATCTTGGTTATTTTCGCTTTCGCG
This sequence comes from Rhinoderma darwinii, assembly GCF_050947455.1. Classification (NCBI taxonomy): domain Eukaryota; kingdom Metazoa; phylum Chordata; class Amphibia; order Anura; family Rhinodermatidae; genus Rhinoderma; species Rhinoderma darwinii. The sequence continues at coordinate 13,507 of NW_027462376.1, forward strand.
GCTGGCAGTAAAAAAACCATGTTTCTGTGAATAACTCCTGAACCGTAAGTCCTAGACGCTCGCTCTTGGCTGCATTCGATTCAGCTCGTGGCAGCCAGTCTAAAAAACACTATCTTGGACTTCTCTGCATGTTTCCCAGGCGAGCAATTGGCAGCATGTTCAGAACCATGTTTCTGTGAATAACTCCTGAACCGTAAGTCCTAGACGCTCGCTCTTGGCTGCATTCGATTCAGCTCGTGGCAGCCAGTCTAAAAAACACTATCTTGGACTTCTCTGCATGTTTCCCAGGCGAGCAATTGGCAGCATGTTCAGAACCATGTTTCTGTGAATAACTCCTGAACCGTAAGTCCTAGACGCTCGCTCTTGGCTGCATTCGATTCAGCTCGTGGCAGCCAGTCTAAAAAACACTATCTTGGACTTCTCTGCATGTTTCCCAGGCGAGCAATTGGCAGCATGTTCAGAACCATGTTTCTGTGAATAACTCCTGAACCGTAAGTCCTAGACGCTCGATCTTGGCGGCATTCGTCTCAGCGCCTGGCAATTAGTATAGGAGCACTGTGTTTGACTTCTCTGGATGTTTCCCAGGCGAGTTATTGACAAGTAAATCCTAGACGCTCGATCTTGGTTATTTTCGCTTTCGCGGCTGGCAGTAAAAAAACCATGTTTCTGTGAATAACTCCTGAACCGTAAGTCCTAGACGCTCGCTCTTGGCTGCATTCGATTCAGCTCGTGGCAGCCAGTCTAAAAAACACTATCTTGGACTTCTCTGCATGTTTCCCAGGCGAGCAATTGGCAGCATGTTCAGAACCATGTTTCTGTGAATAACTCCTGAACCGTAAGTCCTAGACGCTCGCTCTTGGCTGCATTCGATTCAGCTCGTGGCAGCCAGTCTAAAAAACACTATCTTGGACTTCTCTGCATGTTTCCCAGGCGAGAAATTGGCAGCATGTTCAGAACCATGTTTCTGTGAATAACTCCTGAACCGTAAGTCCTAGACGCTCGCTCTTGGCTGCATTCGATTCAGCTCGTGGCAGCCAGTCTACAAAACACTATCTTGGACTTCTCTGCATGTTTCCCAGGCGAGAAATTGGCAGCATGTTCAGAACCATGTTTCTGTGAATAACTCCTGAACCGTAAGTCCTAGACGCTCGATCTTGGCGGCATTCGTCTCAGCGCCTGGCAATTAGTATAGGAGCACTGTGTTTGACTTCTCTGGATGTTTCCCAGGCGAGTTATTGACAAGTAAATCCTAGACGCTCGATCTTGGTTATTTTCGCTTTCGCGGCTGGCAGTAAAAGAACCATGTTTCTGTGAATAACTCCTGAACCGTAAGTCCTAGACGCTCGCTCTTGGCTGCATTCGATTCAGCTCGTGGCAGCCAGTCTAAAAAACACTATCTTGGACTTCTCTGCATGTTTCCCAGGCGAGCAATTGGCAGCATGTTCAGAACCATGTTTCTGTGAATAACTCCTGAACCGTAAGTCCTAGACGCTCGCTCTTGGCTGCATTCGATTCAGCTCGTGGCAGCCAGTCTAAAAAACACTATCTTGGACTTCTCTGCATGTTTCCCAGGCGAGCAATTGGCAGCATGTTCAGAACCATGTTTCTGTGAATAACTCCTGAACCGTAAGTCCTAGACGCTCGATCTTGGCGGCATTCGTCTCAGCGCCTGGCAATTAGTATAGGAGCACTGTGTTTGACTTCTCTGGATGTTTCCCAGGCGAGTTATTGACAAGTAAATCCTAGACGCTCGATCTTGGTTATTTTCGCTTTCGCGGCTGGCAGTAAAAAAACCATGTTTCTGTGAATAACTCCTGAACCGTAAGTCCTAGACGCTCGCTCTTGGCTGCATTCGATTCAGCTCGTGGCAGCCAGTCTAAAAAACACTATCTCGGACTTCTCTGCATGTTTCCCAGGCGAGCAATTGGCAGCATGTTCAGAACCATATTTCTGTGAATAACTCCTGAACCGTAAGTCCTAGACGCTCGCTCTTGGCTGCATTCGATTCAGCTCGTGGCAGCCAGTCTAAAAAACACTATCTTGGACTTCTCTGCATGTTTCCCAGGCGAGAAATTGGCAGCATGTTCAGAACCATGTTTCTGTGAATAACTCCTGAACCGTAAGTCCTAGACGCTCGCTCTTGGCTGCATTCGATTCAGCTCGTGGCAGCCAGTCTAAAAAACACTATCTTGGACTTCTCTGCATGTTTCCCAGGCGAGCAATTGGCAGCATGTTCAGAACCATGTTTCTGTGAATAACTCCTGAACCGTAAGTCCTAGACGCTCGATCTTGGCGGCATTCGTCTCAGCGCCTGGCAATTAGTATAGGAGCACTGTGTTTGACTTCTCTGGATGTTTCCCAGGCGAGTTATTGACAAGTAAATCCTAGACGCTCGATCTTGGTTATTTTCGCTTTCGCGGCTGGCAGTAAAAAAACCATGTTTCTGTGAATAACTCCTGAACCGTAAGTCCTAGACGCTCGCTCTTGGCTGCATTCGATTCAGCTCGTGGCAGCCAGTCTAAAAAACACTATCTTGGACTTCTCTGCATGTTTCCCAGGCGAGCAATTGGCAGCATGTTCAGAACCATGTTTCTGTGAATAACTCCTGAACCGTAAGTCCTAGACGCTCGCTCTTGGCTGCATTCGATTCAGCTCGTGGCAGCCAGTCTAAAAAACACTATCTTGGACTTCTCTGCATGTTTCCCAGGCGAGCAATTGGCAGCATGTTCAGAACCATGTTTCTGTGAATAACTCCTGAACCGTAAGTCCTAGACGCTCGCTCTTGGCTGCATTCGATTCAGCTCGTGGCAGCCAGTCTAAAAAACACTATCTTGGACTTCTCTGCATGTTTCCCAGGCGAGCAATTGGCAGCATGTTCAGAACCATGTTTCTGTGAATAACTCCTGAACCGTAAGTCCTAGACGCTCGATCTTGGCGGCATTCGTCTCAGCGCCTGGCAATTAGTATAGGAGCACTGTGTTTGACTTCTCTGGATGTTTCCCAGGCGAGTTATTGACAAGTAAATCCTAGACGCTCGATCTTGGTTATTTTCGCTTTCGCGGCTGGCAGTAAAAAAACCATGTTTCTGTGAATAACTCCTGAACCGTAAGTCCTAGACGCTCGCTCTTGGCTGCATTCGATTCAGCTCGTGGCAGCCAGTCTAAAAAACACTATCTTGGACTTCTCTGCATGTTTCCCAGGCGAGCAATTGGCAGCATGTTCAGAACCATGTTTCTGTGAATAACTCCTGAACCGTAAGTCCTAGACGCTCGCTCTTGGCTGCATTCGATTCAGCTCGTGGCAGCCAGTCTAAAAAACACTATCTTGGACTTCTCTGCATGTTTCCCAGGCGAGAAATTGGCAGCATGTTCAGAACCATGTTTCTGTGAATAACTCCTGAACCGTAAGTCCTAGACGCTCGCTCTTGGCTGCATTCGATTCAGCTCGTGGCAGCCAGTCTAAAAAACACTATCTTGGACTTCTCTGCATGTTTCCCAGGCGAGAAATTGGCAGCATGTTCAGAACCATGTTTCTGTGAATAACTCCTGAACCGTAAGTCCTAGACGCTCGATCTTGGCGGCATTCGTCTCAGCGCCTGGCAATTAGTATAGGAGCACTGTGTTTGACTTCTCTGGATGTTTCCCAGGCGAGTTATTGACAAGTAAATCCTAGACGCTCGATCTTGGTTATTTTCGCTTTCGCGGCTGGCAGTAAAAGAACCATGTTTCTGTGAATAACTCCTGAACCGTAAGTCCTAGACGCTCGCTCTTGGCTGCATTCGATTCAGCTCGTGGCAGCCAGTCTAAAAAACACTATCTTGGACTTCTCTGCATGTTTCCCAGGCGAGCAATTGGCAGCATGTTCAGAACCATGTTTCTGTGAATAACTCCTGAACCGTAAGTCCTAGACGCTCGCTCTTGGCTGCATTCGATTCAGCTCGTGGCAGCCAGTCTAAAAAACACTATCTTGGACTTCTCTGCATGTTTCCCAGGCGAGCAATTGGCAGCATGTTCAGAACCATGTTTCTGTGAATAACTCCTGAACCGTAAGTCCTAGACGCTCGATCTTGGCGGCATTCGTCTCAGCGCCTGGCAATTAGTATAGGAGCACTGTGTTTGACTTCTCTGGATGTTTCCCAGGCGAGTTATTGACAAGTAAATCCTAGACGCTCGATCTTGGTTATTTTCGCTTTCGCGGCTGGCAGTAAAAAAACCATGTTTCTGTGAATAACTCCTGAACCGTAAGTCCTAGACGCTCGCTCTTGGCTGCATTCGATTCAGCTCGTGGCAGCCAGTCTAAAAAACACTATCTTGGACTTCTCTGCATGTTTCCCAGGCGAGCAATTGGCAGCATGTTCAGAACCATGTTTCTGTGAATAACTCCTGAACCGTAAGTCCTAGACGCTCGCTCTTGGCTGCATTCGATTCAGCTCGTGGCAGCCAGTCTAAAAAACACTATCTTGGACTTCTCTGCATGTTTCCCAGGCGAGAAATTGGCAGCATGTTCAGAACCATGTTTCTGTGAATAACTCCTGAACCGTAAGTCCTAGACGCTCGCTCTTGGCTGCATTCGATTCAGCTCGTGGCAGCCAGTCTAAAAAACACTATCTTGGACTTCTCTGCATGTTTCCCAGGCGAGCAATTGGCAGCATGTTCAGAACCATGTTTCTGTGAATAACTCCTGAACCGTAAGTCCTAGACGCTCGCTCTTGGCTGCATTCGATTCAGCTCGTGGCAGCCAGTCTAAAAAACACTATCTTGGACTTCTCTGCATGTTTCCCAGGCGAGCAATTGGCAGCATGTTCAGAACCATGTTTCTGTGAATAACTCCTGAACCGTAAGTCCTAGACGCTCGCTCTTGGCTGCATTCGATTCAGCTCGTGGCAGCCAGTCTAAAAAACACTATCTTGGACTTCTCTGCATGTTCCTAAGGCAAATGTTTCTAAAGCTAATTCTTGAACCGTAAGTCCTAGACGCTCGATCTTGGCGGCATTCGTCTCAGCGCCAGGCAATTAGTATAGGAGCACTGTGTTTGACTTCTCTGGATGTTTCCCAGGCGAGTTATTGACAAGTAAATCCTAGACGCTCGATCTTGGTTATTTTCGCTTTCGCGGCTGGCAGTAAAAGAACCATGTTTCTGTGAATAACTCCTGAACCGTAAGTCCTAGACGCTCGCTCTTGGCTGCATTCGATTCAGCTCGTGGCAGCCAGTCTAAAAAACACTATCTTGGACTTCTCTGCTTGTTTCCCAGGCGAGCAATTGGCAGCATGTTCAGAACCATGTTTCTGTGAATAACTCCTGAACCGTAAGTCCTAGACGCTCGCTCTTGGCTGAATTCGATTCAGCTCGTGGCAGCCAGTCTAAAAAACACTATCTTGGACTTCTCTGCATGTTTCCCAGGCGAGCAATTGGCAGCATGTTCAGAACCATGTTTCTGTGAATAACTCCTGAACCGTAAGTCCTAGACGCTCGCTCTTGGCTGCATTCGATTCAGCTCGTGGCAGCCAGTCTAAAAAACACTATCTTGGACTTCTCTGCATGTTTCCCAGGCGAGCAATTGGCAGCATGTTCAGAACCATGTTTCTGTGAATAACTCCTGAACCGTAAGTCCTAGACGCTCGCTCTTGGCTGCATTCGATTCAGCTCGTGGCAGCCAGTCTAAAAAACACTATCTTGGACTTCTCTGCATGTTCCTAAGGCAAATGTTTCTAAAGCTAATTCTTGAACCGTAAGTCCTAGACGCTCGATCTTGGCGGCATTCGTCTCAGCGCCACGCAATTAGTATAGGAGCACTGTGTTTGACTTCTCTGGATGTTTCCCAGGCGAGTTATTGACAAGTAAATCCTAGACGCTCGATCTTGGTTATTTTCGCTTTCGCGGCTGGCAGTAAAAGAACCATGTTTCTGTGAATAACTCCTGAACCGTAAGTCCTAGACGCTCGCTCTTGGCTGCATTCGATTCAGCTCGTGGCAGCCAGTCTAAAAAACACTATCTCGGACTTCTCTGCATGTTTCCCAGGCGAGCAATTGGCAGCATGTTCAGAACCATATTTCTGTGAATAACTCCTGAACCGTAAGTCCTAGACGCTCGCTCTTGGCTGCATTCGATTCAGCTCGTGGCAGCCAGTCTAAAAAACACTATCTTGGACTTCTCTGCATGTTTCCCAGGCGAGAAATTGGCAGCATGTTCAGAACCATGTTTCTGTGAATAACTCCTGAACCGTAAGTCCTAGACGCTCGATCTTGGCGGCATTCGTCTCAGCGCCTGGCAATTAGTATAGGAGCACTGTGTTTGACTTCTCTGGATGTTTCCCAGGCGAGTTATTGACAAGTAAATCCTAGACGCTCGATCTTGGTTATTTTCGCTTTCGCGGCTGGCAGTAAAAAAACCATGTTTCTGTGAATAACTCCTGAACCGTAAGTCCTAGACGCTCGCTCTTGGCTGCATTCGATTCAGCTCGTGGCAGCCAGTCTAAAAAACACTATCTTGGACTTCTCTGCATGTTTCCCAGGCGAGCAATTGGCAGCATGTTCAGAACCATGTTTCTGTGAATAACTCCTGAACCGTAAGTCCTAGACGCTCGCTCTTGGCTGCATTCGATTCAGCTCGTGGCAGCCAGTCTAAAAAACACTATCTTGGACTTCTCTGCATGTTTCCCAGGCGAGAAATTGGCAGCATGTTCAGAACCATGTTTCTGTGAATAACTCCTGAACCGTAAGTCCTAGACGCTCGATCTTGGCGGCATTCGTCTCAGCGCCTGGCAATTAGTATAGGAGCACTGTGTTTGACTTCTCTGGATGTTTCCCAGGCGAGTTATTGACAAGTAAATCCTAGACGCTCGATCTTGGTTATTTTCGCTTTCGCGGCTGGCAGTAAAAAAACCATGTTTCTGTGAATAACTCCTGAACCGTAAGTCCTAGACGCTCGCTCTTGGCTGCATTCGATTCAGCTCGTGGCAGCCAGTCTAAAAAACACTATCTTGGACTTCTCTGCATGTTTCCCAGACGAGAAATTGGCAGCATGTTCAGAACCATGTTTCTGTGAATAACTCCTGAACCGTAAGTCCTAGACGCTCGATCTTGGCGGCATTCGTCTCAGCGCCTGGCAATTAGTATAGGAGCACTGTGTTTGACTTCTCTGGATGTTTCCCAGGCGAGTTATTGACAAGTAAATCCTAGACGCTCGATCTTGGTTATTTTCGCTTTCGCGGCTGGCAGTAAAAGAACCATGTTTCTGTGAATAACTCCTGAACCGTAAGTCCTAGACGCTCGCTCTTGGCTGCATTCGATTCAGCTCGTGGCAGCCAGTCTAAAAAACACTATCTTGGACTTCTCTGCATGTTTCCCAGACGAGAAATTGGCAGCATGTTCAGAACCATGTTTCTGTGAATAACTCCTGAACCGTAAGTCCTAGACGCTCGATCTTGGCGGCATTCGTCTCAGCGCCTGGCATTTAGTATAGGAGCACTGTGTTTGACTTCTCTGGATGTTTCCCAGGCGAGTTATTGACAAGTAAATCCTAGACGCTCGATCTTGGTTATTTTCGCTTTCGCGGCTGGCAGTAAAAGAACCATGTTTCTGTGAATAACTCCTGAACCGTAAGTCCTAGACGCTCGCTCTTGGCTGCATTCGATTCAGCTCGTGGCAGCCAGTCTAAAAAACACTATCTTGGACTTCTCTGCATGTTTCCCAGGCGAGCAATTGGCAGCATGTTCAGAACCATGTTTCTGTGAATAACTCCTGAACCGTAAGTCCTAGACGCTCGCTCTTGGCTGCATTCGATTCAGCTCGTGGCAGCCAGTCTAAAAAACACTATCTTGGACTTCTCTCCATGTTCCTAAGGCAAATGTTTCTAAAGCTAATTCTTGAACCGTAAGTCCTAGACGCTCGATCTTGGCGGCATTCGTCTCAGCGCCAGGCAATTAGTATAGGAGCACTGTGTTTGACTTCTCTGGATGTTTCCCAGGCGAGTTATTGACAAGTAAATCCTAGACGCTCGATCTTGGTTATTTTCGCTTTCGCGGCTGGCAGTAAAAGAACCATGTTTCTGTGAATAACTCCTGAACCGTAAGTCCTAGACGCTCGCTCTTGGCTGCATTCGATTCAGCTCGTGGCAGCCAGTCTAAAAAACACTATCTTGGACTTCTCTGCATGTTTCCCAGGCGAGAAATTGGCAGCATGTTCAGAACCATGTTTCTGTGAATAACTCCTGAACCGTAAGTCCTAGACGCTCGCTCTTGGCTGCATTCGATTCAGCTCGTGGCAGCCAGTCTAAAAAACACTATCTTGGACTTCTCTGCATGTTTCCCAGGCGAGAAATTGGCAGCATGTTCAGAACCATGTTTCTGTGAATAACTCCTGAACCGTAAGTCCTAGACGCTCGATCTTGGCGGCATTCGTCTCAGCGCCTGGCAATTAGTATAGGAGCACTGTGTTTGACTTCTCTGGATGTTTCCCAGGCGAGTTATTGACAAGTAAATCCTAGACGCTCGATCTTGGTTATTTTCGCTTTCGCGGCTGGCAGTAAAAGAACCATGTTTCTGTGAATAACTCCTGAACCGTAAGTCCTAGACGCTCGCTCTTGGCTGCATTCGATTCAGCTCGTGGCAGCCAGTCTAAAAAACACTATCTTGGACTTCTCTGCATGTTTCCCAGGCGAGAAATTGGCAGCATGTTCAGAACCATGTTTCTGTGAATAACTCCTGAACCGTAAGTCCTAGACGCTCGCTCTTGGCTGCATTCGATTCAGCTCGTGGCAGCCAGTCTAAAAAACACTATCTTGGACTTCTCTGCATGTTTCCCAGGCGAGAAATTGGCAGCATGTTCAGAACCATGTTTCTGTGAATAACTCCTGAACCGTAAGTCCTAGACGCTCGATCTTGGCGGCATTCGTCTCAGCGCCTGGCAATTAGTATAGGAGCACTGTGTTTGACTTCTCTGGATGTTTCCCAGGCGAGTTATTGACAAGTAAATCCTAGACGCTCGATCTTGGTTATTTTCGCTTTCGCGGCTGGCAGTAAAAGAACCATGTTTCTGTGAATAACTCCTGAACCGTAAGTCCTAGACGCTCGCTCTTGGCTGCATTCGATTCAGCTCGTGGCAGCCAGTCTAAAAAACACTATCTTGGACTTCTCTGCATGTTTCCCAGACGAGAAATTGGCAGCATGTTCAGAACCATGTTTCTGTGAATAACTCCTGAACCGTAAGTCCTAGACGCTCGATCTTGGCGGCATTCGTCTCAGCGCCTGGCATTTAGTATAGGAGCACTGTGTTTGACTTCTCTGGATGTTTCCCAGGCGAGTTATTGACAAGTAAATCCTAGACGCTCGATCTTGGTTATTTTCGCTTTCGCGGCTGGCAGTAAAAGAACCATGTTTCTGTGAATAACTCCTGAACCGTAAGTCCTAGACGCTCGCTCTTGGCTGCATTCGATTCAGCTCGTGGCAGCCAGTCTAAAAAACACTATCTTGGACTTCTCTGCATGTTTCCCAGGCGAGCAATTGGCAGCATGTTCAGAACCATGTTTCTGTGAATAACTCCTGAACCGTAAGTCCTAGACGCTCGCTCTTGGCTGCATTCGATTCAGCTCGTGGCAGCCAGTCTAAAAAACACTATCTTGGACTTCTCTGCATGTTTCCCAGGCGAGAAATTGGCAGCATGTTCAGAACCATGTTTCTGTGAATAACTCCTGAACCGTAAGTCCTAGACGCTCGATCTTGGCGGCATTCGTCTCAGCGCCTGGCAATTAGTATAGGAGCACTGTGTTTGACTTCTCTGGATGTTTCCCAGGCGAGTTATTGACAAGTAAATCCTAGACGCTCGATCTTGGTTATTTTCGCTTTCGCGGCTGGCAGTAAAAAAACCATGTTTCTGTGAATAACTCCTGAACCGTAAGTCCTAGACGCTCGCTCTTGGCTGCATTCGATTCAGCTCGTGGCAGCCAGTCTAAAAAACACTATCTTGGACTTCTCTGCATGTTTCCCAGACGAGAAATTGGCAGCATGTTCAGAACCATGTTTCTGTGAATAACTCCTGAACCGTAAGTCCTAGACGCTCGATCTTGGCGGCATTCGTCTCAGCGCCTGGCAATTAGTATAGGAGCACTGTGTTTGACTTCTCTGGATGTTTCCCAGGCGAGTTATTGACAAGTAAATCCTAGACGCTCGATCTTGGTTATTTTCGCTTTCGCGGCTGGCAGTAAAAGAACCATGTTTCTGTGAATAACTCCTGAACCGTAAGTCCTAGACGCTCGCTCTTGGCTGCATTCGATTCAGCTCGTGGCAGCCAGTCTAAAAAACACTATCTTGGACTTCTCTGCATGTTTCCCAGACGAGAAATTGGCAGCATGTTCAGAACCATGTTTCTGTGAATAACTCCTGAACCGTAAGTCCTAGACGCTCGATCTTGGCGGCATTCGTCTCAGCGCCTGGCATTTAGTATAGGAGCACTGTGTTTGACTTCTCTGGATGTTTCCCAGGCGAGTTATTGACAAGTAAATCCTAGACGCTCGATCTTGGTTATTTTCGCTTTCGCGGCTGGCAGTAAAAGAACCATGTTTCTGTGAATAACTCCTGAACCGTAAGTCCTAGACGCTCGCTCTTGGCTGCATTCGATTCAGCTCGTGGCAGCCAGTCTAAAAAACACTATCTTGGACTTCTCTGCATGTTTCCCAGGCGAGAAATTGGCAGCATGTTCAGAACCATGTTTCTGTGAATAACTCCTGAACCGTAAGTCCTAGATGCTCGCTCTTGGCTGCATTCGATTCAGCTCGTGGCAGCCAGTCTAAAAAACACTATCTTGGACTTCTCTGCATGTTTCCCAGGCGAGCAATTGGCAGCATGTTCAGAACCATGTTTCTGTGAATAACTCCTGAACCGTAAGTCCTAGACGCTCGCTCTTGGCTGCATTCGATTCAGCTCGTGGCAGCCAGTCTAAAAAACACTATCTTGGACTTCTCTGCATGTTTCCCAGGCGAGCAATTGGCAGCATGTTCAGAACCATGTTTCTGTGAATAACTCCTGAACCGTAAGTCCTAGACGCTCGCTCTTGGCTGCATTCGATTCAGCTCGTGGCAGCCAGTCTAAAAAACACTATCTTGGACTTCTCTGCATGTTCCTAAGGCAAATGTTTCTAAAGCTAATTCTTGAACCGTAAGTCCTAGACGCTCGATCTTGGCGGCATTCGTCTCAGCGCCAGGCAATTAGTATAGGAGCACTGTGTTTGACTTCTCTGGATGTTTCCCAGGCGAGTTATTGACAAGTAAATCCTAGACGCTCGATCTTGGTTATTTTCGCTTTCGCGGCTGGCAGTAAAAGAACCATGTTTCTGTGAATAACTCCTGAACCGTAAGTCCTAGACGCTCGCTCTTGGCTGCATTCGATTCAGCTCGTGGCAGCCAGTCTAAAAAACACTATCTTGGACTTCTCTGCATGTTTCCCAGGCGAGCAATTGGCAGCATGTTCAGAACCATGTTTCTGTGAATAACTCCTGAACCGTAAGTCCTAGACGCTCGCTCTTGGCTGCATTCGATTCAGCTCGTGGCAGCCAGTCTAAAAAACACTATCTTGGACTTCTCTGCATGTTCCTAAGGCAAATGTTTCTAAAGCTAATTCTTGAACCGTAAGTCCTAGACGCTCGATCTTGGCGGCATTCGTCTCAGCGCCAGGCAATTAGTATAGGAGCACTGTGTTTGACTTCTCTGGATGTTTCCCAGGCGAGTTATTGACAAGTAAATCCTAGACGCTCGATCTTGGTTATTTTCGCTTTCGCGGCTGGCAGTAAAAGAACCATGTTTCTGTGAATAACTCCTGAACCGTAAGTCCTAGACGCTCGCTCTTGGCTGCATTCGATTCAGCTCGTGGCAGCCAGTCTAAAAAACACTATCTTGGACTTCTCTGCTTGTTTCCCAGGCGAGCAATTGGCAGCATGTTCAGAACCATGTTTCTGTGAATAACTCCTGAACCGTAAGTCCTAGACGCTCGCTCTTGGCTGCATTCGATTCAGCTCGTGGCAGCCAGTCTAAAAAACACTATCTTGGACTTCTCTGCATGTTTCCCAGGCGAGCAATTGGCAGCATGTTCAGAACCATGTTTCTGTGAATAACTCCTGAACCGTAAGTCCTAGACGCTCGCTCTTGGCTGCATTCGATTCAGCTCGTGGCAGCCAGTCTAAAAAACACTATCTTGGACTTCTCTGCATGTTTCCCAGGCGAGCAATTGGCAGCATGTTCAGAACCATGTTTCTGTGAATAACTCCTGAACCGTAAGTCCTAGACGCTCGCTCTTGGCTGCATTCGATTCAGCTCGTGGCAGCCAGTCTAAAAAACACTATCTTGGACTTCTCTGCATGTTCCTAAGGCAAATGTTTCTAAAGCTAATTCTTGAACCGTAAGTCCTAGACGCTCGATCTTGGCGGCATTCGTCTCAGCGCCACGCAATTAGTATAGGAGCACTGTGTTTGACTTCTCTGGATGTTTCCCAGGCGAGTTATTGACAAGTAAATCCTAGACGCTCGATCTTGGTTATTTTCGCTTTCGCGGCTGGCAGTAAAAGAACCATGTTTCTGTGAATAACTCCTGAACCGTAAGTCCTAGACGCTCGCTCTTGGCTGCATTCGATTCAGCTCGTGGCAGCCAGTCTAAAAAACACTATCTTGGACTTCTCTGCATGTTTCCCAGGCGAGAAATTGGCAGCATGTTCAGAACCATATTTCTGTGAATAACTCCTGAACCGTAAGTCCTAGACGCTCGCTCTTGGCTGCATTCGATTCAGCTCGTGGCAGCCAGTCTAAAAAACACTATCTCGGACTTCTCTGCATGTTTCCCAGGCGAGCAATTGGCAGCATGTTCAGAACCATATTTCTGTGAATAACTCCTGAACCGTAAGTCCTAGACGCTCGCTCTTGGCTGCATTCGATTCAGCTCGTGGCAGCCAGTCTAAAAAACACTATCTTGGACTTCTCTGCATGTTTCCCAGGCGAGAAATTGGCAGCATGTTCAGAACCATGTTTCTGTGAATAACTCCTGAACCGTAAGTCCTAGACGCTCGCTCTTGGCTGCATTCGATTCAGCTCGTGGCAGCCAGTCTAAAAAACACTATCTTGGACTTCTCTGCATGTTTCCCAGGCGAGCAATTGGCAGCATGTTCAGAACCATGTTTCTGTGAATAACTCCTGAACCGTAAGTCCTAGACGCTCGCTCTTGGCTGCATTCGATTCAGCTCGTGGCAGCCAGTCTAAAAAACACTATCTTGGACTTCTCTGCATGTTCCTAAGGCAAATGTTTCTAAAGCTAATTCTTGAACCGTAAGTCCTAGACGCTCGATCTTGGCGGCATTCGTCTCAGCGCCACGCAATTAGTATAGGAGCACTGTGTTTGACTTCTCTGGATGTTTCCCAGGCGAGTTATTGACAAGTAAATCCTAGACGCTCGATCTTGGTTATTTTCGCTTTCGCGGCTGGCAGTAAAAGAACCATGTTTCTGTGAATAACTCCTGAACCGTAAGTCCTAGACGCTCGCTCTTGGCTGCATTCGATTCAGCTCGTGGCAGCCAGTCTAAAAAACACTATCTTGGACTTCTCTGCATGTTTCCCAGGCGAGAAATTGGCAGCATGTTCAGAACCATGTTTCTGTGAATAACTCCTGAACCGTAAGTCCTAGACGCTCGCTCTTGGCTGCATTCGATTCAGCTCGTGGCAGCCAGTCTAAAAAACACTATCTTGGACTTCTCTGCATGTTTCCCAGGCGAGAAATTGGCAGCATGTTCAGAACCATGTTTCTGTGAATAACTCCTGAACCGTAAGTCCTAGACGCTCGATCTTGGCGGCATTCGTCTCAGCGCCTGGCAATTAGTATAGGAGCACTGTGTTTGACTTCTCTGGATGTTTCCCAGGCGAGTTATTGACAAGTAAATCCTAGACGCTCGATCTTGGTTATTTTCGCTTTCGCGGCTGGCAGTAAAAGAACCATGTTTCTGTGAATAACTCCTGAACCGTAAGTCCTAGACGCTCGCTCTTGGCTGCATTCGATTCAGCTCGTGGCAGCCAGTCTAAAAAACACTATCTTGGACTTCTCTGCATGTTTCCCAGGCGAGCAATTGGCAGCATGTTCAGAACCATGTTTCTGTGAATAACTCCTGAACCGTAAGTCCTAGACGCTCGCTCTTGGCTGCATTCGATTCAGCTCGTGGCAGCCAGTCTAAAAAACTCTATCTTGGACTTCTCTGCATGTTTCCCAGGCGAGCAATTGGCAGCATGTTCAGAACCATGTTTCTGTGAATAACTCCTGAACCGTAAGTCCTAGACGCTCGCTCTTGGCTGCATTCGATTCAGCTCGTGGCAGCCAGTCTAAAAAACACTATCTTGGACTTCTCTGCATGTTCCTAAGGCAAATGTTTCTAAAGCTAATTCTTGAACCGTAAGTCCTAGACGCTCGATCTTGGCGGCATTCGTCTCAGCGCCACGCAATTAGTATAGGAGCACTGTGTTTGACTTCTCTGGATGTTTCCCAGGCGAGTTATTGACAAGTAAATCCTAGACGCTCGATCTTGGTTATTTTCGCTTTCGCGGCTGGCAGTAAAAGAACCATGTTTCTGTGAATAACTCCTGAACCGTAAGTCCTAGACGCTCGCTCTTGGCTGCATTCGATTCAGCTCGTGGCAGCCAGTCTAAAAAACACTATCTTGGACTTCTCTGCATGTTTCCCAGGCGAGAAATTGGCAGCATGTTCAGAACCATGTTTCTGTGAATAACTCCTGAACCGTAAGTCCTAGACGCTCGCTCTTGGCTGCATTCGATTCAGCTCGTGGCAGCCAGTCTAAAAAACACTATCTCGGACTTCTCTGCATGTTTCCCAGGCGAGCAATTGGCAGCATGTTCAGAACCATATTTCTGTGAATAACTCCTGAACCGTAAGTCCTAGACGCTCGCTCTTGGCTGCATTCGATTCAGCTCGTGGCAGCCAGTCTAAAAAACACTATCTTGGACTTCTCTGCATGTTTCCCAGGCGAGAAATTGGCAGCATGTTCAGAACCATGTTTCTGTGAATAACTCCTGAACCGTAAGTCCTAGACGCTCGATCTTGGCGGCATTCGTCTCAGCGCCTGGCAATTAGTATAGGAGCACTGTGTTTGACTTCTCTGGATGTTTCCCAGGCGAGTTATTGACAAGTAAATCCTAGACGCTCGATCTTGGTTATTTTCGCTTTCGCGGCTGGCAGTAAAAGAACCATGTTTCTGTGAATAACTCCTGAACCGTAAGTCCTAGACGCTCGCTCTTGGCTGCATTCGATTCAGCTCGTGGCAGCCAGTCTAAAAAACACTATCTTGGACTTCTCTGCATGTTTCCCAGGCGAGCAATTGGCAGCATGTTCAGAACCATGTTTCTGTGAATAACTCCTGAACCGTAAGTCCTAGACGCTCGCTCTTGGCTGCATTCGATTCAGCTCGTGGCAGCCAGTCTAAAAAACACTATCTTGGACTTCTCTGCATGTTCCTAAGGCAAATGTTTCTAAAGCTAATTCTTGAACCGTAAGTCCTAGACGCTCGATCTTGGCGGCATTCGTCTCAGCGCCAGGCAATTAGTATAGGAGCACTGTGTTTGACTTCTCTGGATGTTTCCCAGGCGAGTTATTGACAAGTAAATCCTAGACGCTCGATCTTGGTTATTTTCGCTTTCGCGGCTGGCAGTAAAAGAACCATGTTTCTGTGAATAACTCCTGACCCGTAAGTCCTAGACGCTCGCTCTTGGCTGCATTCGATTCAGCTCGTGGCAGCCAGTCTAAAAAACACTATCTTGGACTTCTCTGCATGTTTCCCAGGCGAGCAATTGGCAGCATGTTCAGAACCATGTTTCTGTGAATAACTCCTGAACCGTAAGTCCTAGACGCTCGCTCTTGGCTGCATTCGATTCAGCTCGTGGCAGCCAGTCTAAAAAACACTATCTTGGACTTCTCTGCATGTTTCCCAGGCGAGAAATTGGCAGCATGTTCAGAACCATGTTTCTGTGAATAACTCCTGAACCGTAAGTCCTAGACGCTCGATCTTGGCGGCATTCGTCTCAGCGCCTGGCAATTAGTATAGGAGCACTGTGTTTGACTTCTCTGGATGTTTCCCAGGCGAGTTATTGACAAGTAAATCCTAGACGCTCGATCTTGGTTATTTTCGCTTTCGCGGCTGGCAGTAAAAGAACCATGTTTCTGTGAATAACTCCTGAACCGTAAGTCCTAGACGCTCGCTCTTGGCTGCATTCGATTCAGCTCATGGCAGCCAGTCTAAAAAACACTATCTTGGACTTCTCTGCATGTTTCCCAGGCGAGAAATTGGCAGCATGTTCAGAACCATGTTTCTGTGAATAACTCCTGAACCGTAAGTCCTAGACGCTCGCTCTTGGCTGCATTCGATTCAGCTCGTGGCAGCCAGTCTAAAAAACACTATCTTGGACTTCTCTGCATGTTTCCCAGGCGAGCAATTGGCAGCATGTTCAGAACCATGTTTCTGTGAATAACTCCTGAACCGTAAGTCCTAGACGCTCGATCTTGGCGGCATTCGTCTCAGCGCCTGGCAATTAGTATAGGAGCACTGTGTTTGACTTCTCTGGATGTTTCCCAGGCGAGTTATTGACAAGTAAATCCTAGACGCTCGATCTTGGTTATTTTCGCTTTCGCGGCTGGCAGTAAAAGAACCATGTTTCTGTGAATAACTCCTGAACCGTAAGTCCTAGACGCTCGCTCTTGGCTGCATTCGATTCAGCTCGTGGCAGCCAGTCTAAAAAACACTATCTTGGACTTCTCTGCATGTTCCTAAGGCAAATGTTTCTAAAGCTAATTCTTGAACCGTAAGTCCTAGACGCTCGATCTTGGCGGCATTCGTCTCAGCGCCAGGCAATTAGTATAGGAGCACTGTGTTTGACTTCTCTGGATGTTTCCCAGGCGAGTTATTGACAAGTAAATCCTAGACGCTCGATCTTGGTTATTTTCGCTTTCGCGGCTGGCAGTAAAAGAACCATGTTTCTGTGAATAACTCCTGAACCGTAAGTCCTAGACGCTCGCTCTTGGCTGCATTCGATTCAGCTCGTGGCAGCCAGTCTAAAAAACACTATCTTGGACTTCTCTGCTTGTTTCCCAGGCGAGCAATTGGCAGCATGTTCAGAACCATGTTTCTGTGAATAACTCCTGAACCGTAAGTCCTAGACGCTCGCTCTTGGCTGCATTCGATTCAGCTCGTGGCAGCCAGTCTAAAAAACACTATCTTGGACTTCTCTGCATGTTTCCCAGGCGAGCAATTGGCAGCATGTTCAGAACCATGTTTCTGTGAATAACTCCTGAACCGTAAGTCCTAGACGCTCGCTCTTGGCTGCATTCGATTCAGCTCGTGGCAGCCAGTCTAAAAAACACTATCTTGGACTTCTCTGCATGTTTCCCAGGCGAGCAATTGGCAGCATGTTCAGAACCATGTTTCTGTGAATAACTCCTGAACCGTAAGTCCTAGACGCTCGCTCTTGGCTGCATTCGATTCAGCTCGTGGCAGCCAGTCTAAAAAACACTATCTTGGACTTCTCTGCATGTTCCTAAGGCAAATGTTTCTAAAGCTAATTCTTGAACCGTAAGTCCTAGACGCTCGATCTTGGCGGCATTCGTCTCAGCGCCACGCAATTAGTATAGGAGCACTGTGTTTGACTTCTCTGGATGTTTCCCAGGCGAGTTATTGACAAGTAAATCCTAGACGCTCGATCTTGGTTATTTTCGCTTTCGCGGCTGGCAGTAAAAGAACCATGTTTCTGTGAATAACTCCTGAACCGTAAGTCCTAGACGCTCGCTCTTGGCTGCATTCGATTCAGCTCGTGGCAGCCAGTCTAAAAAACACTATCTTGGACTTCTCTGCATGTTTCCCAGGCGAGAAATTGGCAGCATGTTCAGAACCATGTTTCTGTGAATAACTCCTGAACCGTAAGTCCTAGACGCTCGCTCTTGGCTGCATTCGATTCAGCTCGTGGCAGCCAGTCTAAAAAACACTATCTCGGACTTCTCTGCATGTTTCCCAGGCGAGCAATTGGCAGCATGTTCAGAACCATATTTCTGTGAATAACTCCTGAACCGTAAGTCCTAGACGCTCGCTCTTGGCTGCATTCGATTCAGCTCGTGGCAGCCAGTCTAAAAAACACTATCTTGGACTTCTCTGCATGTTTCCCAGGCGAGAAATTGGCAGCATGTTCAGAACCATGTTTCTGTGAATAACTCCTGAAACGTAAGTCCTAGACGCTCGATCTTGGCGGCATTCGTCTCAGCGCCTGGCAATTAGTATAGGAGCACTGTGTTTGACTTCTCTGGATGTTTCCCAGGCGAGTTATTGACAAGTAAATCCTAGACGCTCGATCTTGGTTATTTTCGCTTTCGCGGCTGGCAGTAAAAGAACCATGTTTCTGTGAATAACTCCTGAACCGTAAGTCCTAGACGCTCGCTCTTGGCTGCATTCGATTCAGCTCGTGGCAGCCAGTCTAAAAAACACTATCTTGGACTTCTCTGCATGTTTCCCAGGCGAGCAATTGGCAGCATGTTCAGAACCATGTTTCTGTGAATAACTCCTGAACCGTAAGTCCTAGACGCTCGCTCTTGGCTGCATTCGATTCAGCTCGTGGCAGCCAGTCTAAAAAACACTATCTTGGACTTCTCTGCATGTTCCTAAGGCAAATGTTTCTAAAGCTAATTCTTGAACCGTAAGTCCTAGACGCTCGATCTTGGCGGCATTCGTCTCAGCGCCAGGCAATTAGTATAGGAGCACTGTGTTTGACTTCTCTGGATGTTTCCCAGGCGAGTTATTGACAAGTAAATCCTAGACGCTCGATCTTGGTTATTTTCGCTTTCGCGGCTGGCAGTAAAAGAACCATGTTTCTGTGAATAACTCCTGAACCGTAAGTCCTAGACGCTCGCTCTTGGCTGCATTCGATTCAGCTCGTGGCAGCCAGTCTAAAAAACACTATCTTGGACTTCTCTGCATGTTTCCCAGGCGAGAAATTGGCAGCATGTTCAGAACCATGTTTCTGTGAATAACTCCTGAACCGTAAGTCCTAGACGCTCGCTCTTGGCTGCATTCGATTCAGCTCGTGGCAGCCAGTCTAAAAAACACTATCTTGGACTTCTCTGCATGTTTCCCAGGCGAGCAATTGGCAGCATGTTCAGAACCATGTTTCTGTGAATAACTCCTGAACCGTAAGTCCTAGACGCTCGATCTTGGCGGCATTCGTCTCAGCGCCTGGCAATTAGTATAGGAGCACTGTGTTTGACTTCTCTGGATGTTTCCCAGGCGAGTTATTGACAAGTAAATCCTAGACGCTCGATCTTGGTTATTTTCGCTTTCGCGGCTGGCAGTAAAAGAACCATGTTTCTGTGAATAACTCCTGAACCGTAAGTCCTAGACGCTCGCTCTTGGCTGCATTCGATTCAGCTCGTGGCAGCCAGTCTAAAAAACACTATCTTGGACTTCTCTGCATGTTTCCCAGGCGAGAAATTGGCAGCATGTTCAGAACCATGTTTCTGTGAATAACTCCTGAACCGTAAGTCCTAGACGCTCGCTCTTGGCTGCATTCGATTCAGCTCGTGGCAGCCAGTCTAAAAAACACTATCTTGGACTTCTCTGCATGTTTCCCAGGCGAGAAATTGGCAGCATGTTCAGAACCATGTTTCTGTGAATAACTCCTGAACCGTAAGTCCTAGACGCTCGATCTTGGCGGCATTCGTCTCAGCGCCTGGCAATTAGTATAGGAGCACTGTGTTTGACTTCTCTGGATGTTTCCCAGGCGAGTTATTGACAAGTAAATCCTAGACGCTCGATCTTGGTTATTTTCGCTTTCGCGGCTGGCAGTAAAAGAACCATGTTTCTGTGAATAACTCCTGAACCGTAAGTCCTAGACGCTCGCTCTTGGCTGCATTCGATTCAGCTCGTGGCAGCCAGTCTAAAAAACACTATCTTGGACTTCTCTGCATGTTTCCCAGACGAGAAATTGGCAGCATGTTCAGAACCATGTTTCTGTGAATAACTCCTGAACCGTAAGTCCTAGACGCTCGATCTTGGCGGCATTCGTCTCAGCGCCTGGCATTTAGTATAGGAGCACTGTGTTTGACTTCTCTGGATGTTTCCCAGGCGAGTTATTGACAAGTAAATCCTAGACGCTCGATCTTGGTTATTTTCGCTTTCGCGGCTGGCAGTAAAAGAACCATGTTTCTGTGAATAACTCCTGAACCGTAAGTCCTAGACGCTCGCTCTTGGCTGCATTCGATTCAGCTCGTGGCAGCCAGTCTAAAAAACACTATCTTGGACTTCTCTGCATGTTTCCCAGGCGAGAAATTGGCAGCATGTTCAGAACCATGTTTCTGTGAATAACTCCTGAACCGTAAGTCCTAGACGCTCGATCTTGGCGGCATTCGTCTCAGCGCCTGGCATTTAGTATAGGAGCACTGTGTTTGACTTCTCTGGATGTTTCCCAGGCGAGTTATTGACAAGTAAATCCTAGACGCTCGATCTTGGTTATTTTCGCTTTCGCGGCTGGCAGTAAAAGAACCATGTTTCTGTGAATAACTCCTGAACCGTAAGTCCTAGACGCTCGCTCTTGGCTGCATTCGATTCAGCTCGTGGCAGCCAGTCTAAAAAACACTATCTTGGACTTCTCTGCATGTTTCCCAGGCGAGAAATTGGCAGCATGTTCAGAACCATGTTTCTGTGAATAACTCCTGAACCGTAAGTCCTAGACGCTCGCTCTTGGCTGCATTCGATTCAGCTCGTGGCAGCCAGTCTAAAAAACACTATCTTGGACTTCTCTGCATGTTTCCCAGGCGAGCAATTGGCAGCATGTTCAGAACCATGTTTCTGTGAATAACTCCTGAACCGTAAGTCCTAGACGCTCGCTCTTGGCTGCATTCGATTCAGCTCGTGGCAGCCAGTCTAAAAAACACTATCTTGGACTTCTCTGCATGTTTCCCAGGCGAGCAATTGGCAGCATGTTCAGAACCATGTTTCTGTGAATAACTCCTGAACCGTAAGTCCTAGACGCTCGCTCTTGGCTGCATTCGATTCAGCTCGTGGCAGCCAGTCTAAAAAACACTATCTTGGACTTCTCTGCATGTTCCTAAGGCAAATGTTTCTAAAGCTAATTCTTGAACCGTAAGTCCTAGACGCTCGATCTTGGCGGCATTCGTCTCAGCGCCAGGCAATTAGTATAGGAGCACTGTGTTTGACTTCTCTGGATGTTTCCCAGGCGAGTTATTGACAAGTAAATCCTAGACGCTCGATCTTGGTTATTTTCGCTTTCGCGGCTGGCAGTAAAAGAACCATGTTTCTGTGAATAACTCCTGAACCGTAAGTCCTAGACGCTCGCTCTTGGCTGCATTCGATTCAGCTCGTGGCAGCCAGTCTAAAAAACACTATCTTGGACTTCTCTGCATGTTTCCCAGGCGAGCAATTGGCAGCATGTTCAGAACCATGTTTCTGTGAATAACTCCTGAACCGTAAGTCCTAGACGCTCGCTCTTGGCTGCATTCGATTCAGCTCGTGGCAGCCAGTCTAAAAAACACTATCTTGGACTTCTCTGCATGTTCCTAAGGCAAATGTTCCTAAAGCTAATTCTTGAACCGTAAGTCCTAGACGCTCGATCTTGGCGGCATTCGTCTCAGCGCCAGGCAATTAGTATAGGAGCACTGTGTTTGACTTCTCTGGATGTTTCCCAGGCGAGTTATTGACAAGTAAATCCTAGACGCTCGATCTTGGTTATTTTCGCTTTCGCGGCTGGCAGTAAAAGAACCATGTTTCTGTGAATAACTCCTGAACCGTAAGTCCTAGACGCTCGCTCTTGGCTGCATTCGATTCAGCTCGTGGCAGCCAGTCTAAAAAACACTATCTTGGACTTCTCTGCTTGTTTCCCAGGCGAGCAATTGGCAGCATGTTCAGAACCATGTTTCTGTGAATAACTCCTGAACCGTAAGTCCTAGACGCTCGCTCTTGGCTGCATTCGATTCAGCTCGTGGCAGCCAGTCTAAAAAACACTATCTTGGACTTCTCTGCATGTTTCCCAGGCGAGCAATTGGCAGCATGTTCAGAACCATGTTTCTGTGAATAACTCCTGAACCGTAAGTCCTAGACGCTCGCTCTTGGCTGCATTCGATTCAGCTCGTGGCAGCCAGTCTAAAAAACACTATCTTGGACTTCTCTGCATGTTTCCCAGGCGAGCAATTGGCAGCATGTTCAGAACCATGTTTCTGTGAATAACTCCTGAACCGTAAGTCCTAGACGCTCGCTCTTGGCTGCATTCGATTCAGCTCGTGGCAGCCAGTCTAAAAAACACTATCTTGGACTTCTCTGCATGTTCCTAAGGCAAATGTTTCTAAAGCTAATTCTTGAACCGTAAGTCCTAGACGCTCGATCTTGGCGGCATTCGTCTCAGCGCCACGCAATTAGTATAGGAGCACTGTGTTTGACTTCTCTGGATGTTTCCCAGGCGAGTTATTGACAAGTAAATCCTAGACGCTCGATCTTGGTTATTTTCGCTTTCGCGGCTGGCAGTAAAAGAACCATGTTTCTGTGAATAACTCCTGAACCGTAAGTCCTAGACGCTCGCTCTTGGCTGCATTCGATTCAGCTCGTGGCAGCCAGTCTAAAAAACACTATCTCGGACTTCTCTGCATGTTTCCCAGGCGAGCAATTGGCAGCATGTTCAGAACCATATTTCTGTGAATAACTCCTGAACCGTAAGTCCTAGACGCTCGCTCTTGGCTGCATTCGATTCAGCTCGTGGCAGCCAGTCTAAAAAACACTATCTTGGACTTCTCTGCATGTTTCCCAGGCGAGAAATTGGCAGCATGTTCAGAACCATGTTTCTGTGAATAACTCCTGAACCGTAAGTCCTAGACGCTCGCTCTTGGCTGCATTCGATTCAGCTCGTGGCAGCCAGTCTAAAAAACACTATCTTGGACTTCTCTGCATGTTTCCCAGGCGAGCAATTGGCAGCATGTTCAGAACCATGTTTCTGTGAATAACTCCTGAACCGTAAGTCCTAGACGCTCGCTCTTGGCTGCATTCGATTCAGCTCGTGGCAGCCAGTCTAAAAAACTCTATCTTGGACTTCTCTGCATGTTTCCCAGGCGAGCAATTGGCAGCATGTTCAGAACCATGTTTCTGTGAATAACTCCTGAACCGTAAGTCCTAGACGCTCGCTCTTGGCTGCATTCGATTCAGCTCGTGGCAGCCAGTCTAAAAAACACTATCTTGGACTTCTCTGCATGTTCCTAAGGCAAATGTTTCTAAAGCTAATTCTTGAACCGTAAGTCCTAGACGCTCGATCTTGGCGGCATTCGTCTCAGCGCCACGCAATTAGTATAGGAGCACTGTGTTTGACTTCTCTGGATGTTTCCCAGGCGAGTTATTGACAAGTAAATCCTAGACGCTCGATCTTGGTTATTTTCGCTTTCGCGGCTGGCAGTAAAAGAACCATGTTTCTGTGAATAACTCCTGAACCGTAAGTCCTAGACGCTCGCTCTTGGCTGCATTCGATTCAGCTCGTGGCAGCCAGTCTAAAAAACACTATCTTGGACTTCTCTGCATGTTTCCCAGGCGAGAAATTGGCAGCATGTTCAGAACCATGTTTCTGTGAATAACTCCTGAACCGTAAGTCCTAGACGCTCGCTCTTGGCTGCATTCGATTCAGCTCGTGGCAGCCAGTCTAAAAAACACTATCTCGGACTTCTCTGCATGTTTCCCAGGCGAGCAATTGGCAGCATGTTCAGAACCATATTTCTGTGAATAACTCCTGAACCGTAAGTCCTAGACGCTCGCTCTTGGCTGCATTCGATTCAGCTCGTGGCAGCCAGTCTAAAAAACACTATCTTGGACTTCTCTGCATGTTTCCCAGGCGAGAAATTGGCAGCATGTTCAGAACCATGTTTCTGTGAATAACTCCTGAACCGTAAGTCCTAGACGCTCGATCTTGGCGGCATTCGTCTCAGCGCCTGGCAATTAGTATAGGAGCACTGTGTTTGACTTCTCTGGATGTTTCCCAGGCGAGTTATTGACAAGTAAATCCTAGACGCTCGATCTTGGTTATTTTCGCTTTCGCGGCTGGCAGTAAAAGAACCATGTTTCTGTGAATAACTCCTGAACCGTAAGTCCTAGACGCTCGCTCTTGGCTGCATTCGATTCAGCTCGTGGCAGCCAGTCTAAAAAACACTATCTTGGACTTCTCTGCATGTTTCCCAGGCGAGCAATTGGCAGCATGTTCAGAACCATGTTTCTGTGAATAACTCCTGAACCGTAAGTCCTAGACGCTCGCTCTTGGCTGCATTCGATTCAGCTCGTGGCAGCCAGTCTAAAAAACTCTATCTTGGACTTCTCTGCATGTTTCCCAGGCGAGCAATTGGCAGCATGTTCAGAACCATGTTTCTGTGAATAACTCCTGAACCGTCAGTCCTAGACGCTCGCTCTTGGCTGCATTCGATTCAGCTCGTGGCAGCCAGTCTAAAAAACACTATCTTGGACTTCTCTGCATGTTCCTAAGGCAAATGTTTCTAAAGCTAATTCTTGAACCGTAAGTCCTAGACGCTCGATCTTGGCGGCATTCGTCTCAGCGCCACGCAATTAGTATAGGAGCACTGTGTTTGACTTCTCTGGATGTTTCCCAGGCGAGTTATTGACAAGTAAATCCTAGACGCTCGATCTTGGTTATTTTCGCTTTCGCGGCTGGCAGTAAAAGAACCATGTTTCTGTGAATAACTCCTGAACCGTAAGTCCTAGACGCTCGCTCTTGGCTGCATTCGATTCAGCTCGTGGCAGCCAGTCTAAAAAACACTATCTTGGACTTCTCTGCATGTTTCCCAGGCGAGAAATTGGCAGCATGTTCAGAACCATGTTTCTGTGAATAACTCCTGAACCGTAAGTCCTAGACGCTCGCTCTTGGCTGCATTCGATTCAGCTCGTGGCAGCCAGTCTAAAAAACACTATCTCGGACTTCTCTGCATGTTTCCCAGGCGAGCAATTGGCAGCATGTTCAGAACCATATTTCTGTGAATAACTCCTGAACCGTAAGTCCTAGACGCTCGCTCTTGGCTGCATTCGATTCAGCTCGTGGCAGCCAGTCTAAAAAACACTATCTTGGACTTCTCTGCATGTTTCCCAGGCGAGAAATTGGCAGCATGTTCAGAACCATGTTTCTGTGAATAACTCCTGAACCGTAAGTCCTAGACGCTCGATCTTGGCGGCATTCGTCTCAGCGCCTGGCAATTAGTATAGGAGCACTGTGTTTGACTTCTCTGGATGTTTCCCAGGCGAGTTATTGACAAGTAAATCCTAGACGCTCGATCTTGGTTATTTTCGCTTTCGCGGCTGGCAGTAAAAGAACCATGTTTCTGTGAATAACTCCTGAACCGTAAGTCCTAGACGCTCGCTCTTGGCTGCATTCGATTCAGCTCGTGGCAGCCAGTCTAAAAAACACTATCTTGGACTTCTCTGCATGTTTCCCAGGCGAGAAATTGGCAGCATGTTCAGAACCATGTTTCTGTGAATAACTCCTGAACCGTAAGTCCTAGACGCTCGCTCTTGGCTGCATTCGATTCAGCTCGTGGCAGCCAGTCTAAAAAACACTATCTCGGACTTCTCTGCATGTTTCCCAGGCGAGCAATTGGCAGCATGTTCAGAACCATATTTCTGTGAATAACTCCTGAACCGTAAGTCCTAGACGCTCGCTCTTGGCTGCATTCGATTCAGCTCGTGGCAGCCAGTCTAAAAAACACTATCTTGGACTTCTCTGCATGTTTCCCAGGCGAGAAATTGGCAGCATGTTCAGAACCATGTTTCTGTGAATAACTCCTGAACCGTAAGTCCTAGACGCTCGATCTTGGCGGCATTCGTCTCAGCGCCTGGCAATTAGTATAGGAGCACTGTGTTTGACTTCTCTGGATGTTTCCCAGGCGAGTTATTGACAAGTAAATCCTAGACGCTCGATCTTGGTTATTTTCGCTTTCGCGGCTGGCAGTAAAAGAACCATGTTTCTGTGAATAACTCCTGAACCGTAAGTCCTAGACGCTCGCTCTTGGCTGCATTCGATTCAGCTCGTGGCAGCCAGTCTAAAAAACACTATCTTGGACTTCTCTGCATGTTTCCCAGGCGAGCAATTGGCAGCATGTTCAGAACCATGTTTCTGTGAATAACTCCTGAACCGTAAGTCCTAGACGCTCGCTCTTGGCTGCATTCGATTCAGCTCGTGGCAGCCAGTCTAAAAAACACTATCTTGGACTTCTCTGCATGTTCCTAAGGCAAATGTTTCTAAAGCTAATTCTTGAACCGTAAGTCCTAGACGCTCGATCTTGGCGGCATTCGTCTCAGCGCCAGGCAATTAGTATAGGAGCACTGTGTTTGACTTCTCTGGATGTTTCCCAGGCGAGTTATTGACAAGTAAATCCTAGACGCTCGATCTTGGTTATTTTCGCTTTCGCGGCTGGCAGTAAAAGAACCATGTTTCTGTGAATAACTCCTGAACCGTAAGTCCTAGACGCTCGCTCTTGGCTGCATTCGATTCAGCTCGTGGCAGCCAGTCTAAAAAACACTATCTTGGACTTCTCTGCATGTTTCCCAGGCGAGCAATTGGCAGCATGTTCAGAACCATGTTTCTGTGAATAACTCCTGAACCGTAAGTCCTAGACGCTCGCTCTTGGCTGCATTCGATTCAGCTCGTGGCAGCCAGTCTAAAAAACACTATCTTGGACTTCTCTGCATGTTTCCCAGGCGAGAAATTGGCAGCATGTTCAGAACCATGTTTCTGTGAATAACTCCTGAACCGTAAGTCCTAGACGCTCGATCTTGGCGGCATTCGTCTCAGCGCCTGGCAATTAGTATAGGAGCACTGTGTTTGACTTCTCTGGATGTTTCCCAGGCGAGTTATTGACAAGTAAATCCTAGACGCTCGATCTTGGTTATTTTCGCTTTCGCGGCTGGCAGTAAAAGAACCATGTTTCTGTGAATAACTCCTGAACCGTAAGTCCTAGACGCTCGCTCTTGGCTGCATTCGATTCAGCTCGTGGCAGCCAGTCTAAAAAACACTATCTTGGACTTCTCTGCATGTTTCCCAGACGAGAAATTGGCAGCATGTTCAGAACCATGTTTCTGTGAATAACTCCTGAACCGTAAGTCCTAGACGCTCGATCTTGGCGGCATTCGTCTCAGCGCCTGGCAGTTAGTATAGGAGCACTGTGTTTGACTTCTCTGGATGTTTCCCAGGCGAGTTATTGACAAGTAAATCCTAGACGCTCGATCTTGGTTATTTTCGCTTTCGCGGCTGGCAGTAAAAGAACCATGTTTCTGTGAATAACTCCTGAACCGTAAGTCCTAGACGCTCGCTCTTGGCTGCATTCGATTCAGCTCGTGGCAGCCAGTCTAAAAAACACTATCTTGGACTTCTCTGCATGTTTCCCAGGCGAGCAATTGGCAGCATGTTCAGAACCATGTTTCTGTGAATAACTCCTGAACCGTAAGTCCTAGACGCTCGCTCTTGGCTGCATTCGATTCAGCTCGTGGCAGCCAGTCTAAAAAACACTATCTTGGACTTCTCTGCATGTTTCCCAGGCGAGAAATTGGCAGCATGTTCAGAACCATGTTTCTGTGAATAACTCCTGAACCGTAAGTCCTAGACGCTCGCTCTTGGCTGCATTCGATTCAGCTCGTGGCAGCCAGTCTAAAAAACACTATCTTGGACTTCTCTGCATGTTTCCCAGGCGAGCAATTGGCAGCATGTTCAGAACCATGTTTCTGTGAATAACTCCTGAACCGTAAGTCCTAGACGCTCGATCTTGGCGGCATTCGTCTCAGCGCCTGGCAATTAGTATAGGAGCACTGTGTTTGACTTCTCTGGATGTTTCCCAGGCGAGTTATTGACAAGTAAATCCTAGACGCTCGATCTTGGTTATTTTCGCTTTCGCGGCTGGCAGTAAAAGAACCATGTTTCTGTGAATAACTCCTGAACCGTAAGTCCTAGACGCTCGCTCTTGGCTGCATTCGATTCAGCTCGTGGCAGCCAGTCTAAAAAACACTATCTTGGACTTCTCTGCATGTTCCTAAGGCAAATGTTTCTAAAGCTAATTCTTGAACCGTAAGTCCTAAACGCTCGATCTTGGCGGCATTCGTCTCAGCGCCAGGCAATTAGTATAGGAGCACTGTGTTTGACTTCTCTGGATGTTTCCCAGGCGAGTTATTGACAAGTAAATCCTAGACGCTCGATCTTGGTTATTTTCGCTTTCGCGGCTGGCAGTAAAAGAACCATGTTTCTGTGAATAACTCCTGAACCGTAAGTCCTAGACGCTCGCTCTTGGCTGCATTCGATTCAGCTCGTGGCAGCCAGTCTAAAAAACACTATCTTGGACTTCTCTGCTTGTTTCCCAGGCGAGCAATTGGCAGCATGTTCAGAACCATGTTTCTGTGAATAACTCCTGAACCGTAAGTCCTAGACGCTCGCTCTTGGCTGCATTCGATTCAGCTCGTGGCAGCCAGTCTAAAAAACACTATCTTGGACTTCTCTGCATGTTTCCCAGGCGAGCAATTGGCAGCATGTTCAGAACCATGTTTCTGTGAATAACTCCTGAACCGTAAGTCCTAGACGCTCGCTCTTGGTTGCATTCGATTCAGCTCGTGGCAGCCAGTCTAAAAAACACTATCTTGGACTTCTCTGCATGTTTCCCAGGCGAGCAATTGGCAGCATGTTCAGAACCATGTTTCTGTGAATAACTCCTGAACCGTAAGTCCTAGACGCTCGCTCTTGGCTGCATTCGATTCAGCTCGTGGCAGCCAGTCTAAAAAACACTATCTTGGACTTCTCTGCATGTTCCTAAGGCAAATGTTTCTAAAGCTAATTCTTGAACCGTAAGTCCTAGACGCTCGATCTTGGCGGCATTCGTCTCAGCGCCACGCAATTAGTATAGGAGCACTGTGTTTGACTTCTCTGGATGTTTCCCAGGCGAGTTATTGACAAGTAAATCCTAGACGCTCGATCTTGGTTATTTTCGCTTTCGCGGCTGGCAGTAAAAGAACCATGTTTCTGTGAATAACTCCTGAACCGTAAGTCCTAGACGCTCGCTCTTGGCTGCATTCGATTCAGCTCGTGGCAGCCAGTCTAAAAAACACTATCTTGGACTTCTCTGCATGTTTCCCAGGCGAGAAATTGGCAGCATGTTCAGAACCATGTTTCTGTGAATAACTCCTGAACCGTAAGTCCTAGACGCTCGCTCTTGGCTGCATTCGATTCAGCTCGTGGCAGCCAGTCTAAAAACACTATCTCGGACTTCTCTGCATGTTTCCCAGGCGAGCAATTGGCAGCATGTTCAGAACCATATTTCTGTGAATAACTCCTGAACCGTAAGTCCTAGACGCTCGCTCTTGGCTGCATTCGATTCAGCTCGTGGCAGCCAGTCTAAAAAACACTATCTTGGACTTCTCTGCATGTTTCCCAGGCGAGAAATTGGCAGCATGTTCAGAACCATGTTTCTGTGAATAACTCCTGAACCGTAAGTCCTAGACGCTCGATCTTGGCGGCATTCGTCTCAGCGCCTGGCAATTAGTATAGGAGCACTGTGTTTGACTTCTCTGGATGTTTCCCAGGCGAGTTATTGACAAGTAAATCCTAGACGCTCGATCTTGGTTATTTTCGCTTTCGCGGCTGGCAGTAAAAGAACCATGTTTCTGTGAATAACTCCTGAACCGTAAGTCCTAGACGCTCGCTCTTGGCTGCATTCGATTCAGCTCGTGGCAGCCAGTCTAAAAAACACTATCTTGGACTTCTCTGCATGTTTCCCAGGCGAGCAATTGGCAGCATGTTCAGAACCATGTTTCTGTGAATAACTCCTGAACCGTAAGTCCTAGACGCTCGCTCTTGGCTGCATTCGATTCAGCTCGTGGCAGCCAGTCTAAAAAACACTATCTTGGACTTCTCTGCATGTTCCTAAGGCAAATGTTTCTAAAGCTAATTCTTGAACCGTAAGTCCTAGACGCTCGATCTTGGCGGCATTCGTCTCAGCGCCAGGCAATTAGTATAGGAGCACTGTGTTTGACTTCTCTGGATGTTTCCCAGGCGAGTTATTGACAAGTAAATCCTAGACGCTCGATCTTGGTTATTTTCGCTTTCGCGGCTGGCAGTAAAAGAACCATGTTTCTGTGAATAACTCCTGAACCGTAAGTCCTAGACGCTCGCTCTTGGCTGCATTCGATTCAGCTCGTGGCAGCCAGTCTAAAAAACACTATCTTGGACTTCTCTGCATGTTTCCCAGGCGAGAAATTGGCAGCATGTTCAGAACCATGTTTCTGTGAATAACTCCTGAACCGTAAGTCCTAGACGCTCGCTCTTGGCTGCATTCGATTCAGCTCGTGGCAGCCAGTCTAAAAAACACTATCTTGGACTTCTCTGCATGTTTCCCAGGCGAGCAATTGGCAGCATGTTCAGAACCATGTTTCTGTGAATAACTCCTGAACCGTAAGTCCTAGACGCTCGCTCTTGGCTGCATTCGATTCAGCTCGTGGCAGCCAGTCTAAAAAACACTATCTTGGACTTCTCTGCATGTTTCCCAGGCGAGCAATTGGCAGCATGTTCAGAACCATGTTTCTGTGAATAACTCCTGAACCGTAAGTCCTAGACGCTCGCTCTTGGCTGCATTCGATTCAGCTCGTGGCAGCCAGTCTAAAAAACACTATCTTGGACTTCTCTGCATGTTCCTAAGGCAAATGTTTCTAAAGCTAATTCTTGAACCGTAAGTCCTAGACGCTCGATCTTGGCGGCATTCGTCTCAGCGCCAGGCAATTAGTATAGGAGCACTGTGTTTGACTTCTCTGGATGTTTCCCAGGCGAGTTATTGACAAGTAAATCCTAGACGCTCGATCTTGGTTATTTTCGCTTTCGCGGCTGGCAGTAAAAGAACCATGTTTCTGTGAATAACTCCTGAACCGTAAGTCCTAGACGCTCGCTCTTGGCTGCATTCGATTCAGCTCGTGGCAGCCAGTCTAAAAAACACTATCTTGGACTTCTCTGCATGTTTCCCAGGCGAGCAATTGGCAGCATGTTCAGAACCATGTTTCTGTGAATAACTCCTGAACCGTAAGTCCTAGACGCTCGCTCTTGGCTGCATTCGATTCAGCTCGTGGCAGCCAGTCTAAAAAACACTATCTTGGACTTCTCTGCATGTTCCTAAGGCAAATGTTTCTAAAGCTAATTCTTGAACCGTAAGTCCTAGACGCTCGATCTTGGCGGCATTCGTCTCAGCGCCAGGCAATTAGTATAGGAGCACTGTGTTTGACTTCTCTGGATGTTTCCCAGGCGAGTTATTGACAAGTAAATCCTAGACGCTCGATCTTGGTTATTTTCGCTTTCGCGGCTGGCAGTAAAAGAACCATGTTTCTGTGAATAACTCCTGAACCGTAAGTCCTAGACGCTCGCTCTTGGCTGCATTCGATTCAGCTCGTGGCAGCCAGTCTAAAAAACACTATCTTGGACTTCTCTGCTTGTTTCCCAGGCGAGCAATTGGCAGCATGTTCAGAACCATGTTTCTGTGAATAACTCCTGAACCGTAAGTCCTAGACGCTCGCTCTTGGCTGCATTCGATTCAGCTCGTGGCAGCCAGTCTAAAAAACACTATCTTGGACTTCTCTGCATGTTTCCCAGGCGAGCAATTGGCAGCATGTTCAGAACCATGTTTCTGTGAATAACTCCTGAACCGTAAGTCCTAGACGCTCGCTCTTGGCTGCATTCGATTCAGCTCGTGGCAGCCAGTCTAAAAAACACTATCTTGGACTTCTCTGCATGTTTCCCAGGCGAGCAATTGGCAGCATGTTCAGAACCATGTTTCTGTGAATAACTCCTGAACCGTAAGTCCTAGACGCTCGCTCTTGGCTGCATTCGATTCAGCTCGTGGCAGCCAGTCTAAAAAACACTATCTTGGACTTCTCTGCATGTTCCTAAGGCAAATGTTTCTAAAGCTAATTCTTGAACCGTAAGTCCTAGACGCTCGATCTTGGCGGCATTCGTCTCAGCGCCACGCAATTAGTATAGGAGCACTGTGTTTGACTTCTCTGGATGTTTCCCAGGCGAGTTATTGACAAGTAAATCCTAGACGCTCGATCTTGGTTATTTTCGCTTTCGCGGCTGGCAGTAAAAGAACCATGTTTCTGTGAATAACTCCTGAACCGTAAGTCCTAGACGCTCGCTCTTGGCTGCATTCGATTCAGCTCGTGGCAGCCAGTCTAAAAAACACTATCTTGGACTTCTCTGCATGTTTCCCAGGCGAGAAATTGGCAGCATGTTCAGAACCATGTTTCTGTGAATAACTCCTGAACCGTAAGTCCTAGACGCTCGCTCTTGGCTGCATTCGATTCAGCTCGTGGCAGCCAGTCTAAAAAACACTATCTCGGACTTCTCTGCATGTTTCCCAGGCGAGCAATTGGCAGCATGTTCAGAACCATATTTCTGTGAATAACTCCTGAACCGTAAGTCCTAGACGCTCGCTCTTGGCTGCATTCGATTCAGCTCGTGGCAGCCAGTCTAAAAAACACTATCTTGGACTTCTCTGCATGTTTCCCAGGCGAGAAATTGGCAGCATGTTCAGAACCATGTTTCTGTGAATAACTCCTGAACCGTAAGTCCTAGACGCTCGCTCTTGGCTGCATTCGATTCAGCTCGTGGCAGCCAGTCTAAAAAACACTATCTTGGACTTCTCTGCATGTTTCCCAGGCGAGCAATTGGCAGCATGTTCAGAACCATGTTTCTGTGAATAACTCCTGAACCGTAAGTCCTAGACGCTCGCTCTTGGCTGCATTCGATTCAGCTCGTGGCAGCCAGTCTAAAAAACTCTATCTTGGACTTCTCTGCATGTTTCCCAGGCGAGCAATTGGCAGCATGTTCAGAACCATGTTTCTGTGAATAACTCCTGAACCGTAAGTCCTAGACGCTCGCTCTTGGCTGCATTCGATTCAGCTCGTGGCAGCCAGTCTAAAAAACACTATCTTGGACTTCTCTGCATGTTCCTAAGGCAAATGTTTCTAAAGCTAATTCTTGAACCGTAAGTCCTAGACGCTCGATCTTGGCGGCATTCGTCTCAGCGCCACGCAATTAGTATAGGAGCACTGTGTTTGACTTCTCTGGATGTTTCCCAGGCGAGTTATTGACAAGTAAATCCTAGACGCTCGATCTTGGTTATTTTCGCTTTCGCGGCTGGCAGTAAAAGAACCATGTTTCTGTGAATAACTCCTGAACCGTAAGTCCTAGACGCTCGCTCTTGGCTGCATTCGATTCAGCTCGTGGCAGCCAGTCTAAAAAACACTATCTTGGACTTCTCTGCATGTTTCCCAGGCGAGAAATTGGCAGCATGTTCAGAACCATGTTTCTGTGAATAACTCCTGAACCGTAAGTCCTAGACGCTCGCTCTTGGCTGCATTCGATTCAGCTCGTGGCAGCCAGTCTAAAAAACACTATCTCGGACTTATCTGCATGTTTCCCAGGCGAGCAATTGGCAGCATGTTCAGAACCATATTTCTGTGAATAACTCCTGAACCGTAAGTCCTAGACGCTCGCTCTTGGCTGCATTCGATTCAGCTCGTGGCAGCCAGTCTAAAAAACACTATCTTGGACTTCTCTGCATGTTTCCCAGGCGAGAAATTGGCAGCATGTTCAGAACCATGTTTCTGTGAATAACTCCTGAACCGTAAGTCCTAGACGCTCGATCTTGGCGGCATTCGTCTCAGCGCCTGGCAATTAGTATAGGAGCACTGTGTTTGACTTCTCTGGATGTTTCCCAGGCGAGTTATTGACAAGTAAATCCTAGACGCTCGATCTTGGTTATTTTCGCTTTCGCGGCTGGCAGTAAAAGAACCATGTTTCTGTGAATAACTCCTGAACCGTAAGTCCTAGACGCTCGCTCTTGGCTGCATTCGATTCAGCTCGTGGCAGCCAGTCTAAAAAACACTATCTTGGACTTCTCTGCATGTTTCCCAGGCGAGCAATTGGCAGCATGTTCAGAACCATGTTTCTGTGAATAACTCCTGAACCGTAAGTCCTAGACGCTCGCTCTTGGCTGCATTCGATTCAGCTCGTGGCAGCCAGTCTAAAAAACTCTATCTTGGACTTCTCTGCATGTTTCCCAGGCGAGCAATTGGCAGCATGTTCAGAACCATGTTTCTGTGAATAACTCCTGAACCGTAAGTCCTAGACGCTCGCTCTTGGCTGCATTCGATTCAGCTCGTGGCAGCCAGTCTAAAAAACACTATCTTGGACTTCTCTGCATGTTCCTAAGGCAAATGTTTCTAAAGCTAATTCTTGAACCGTAAGTCCTAGACGCTCGATCTTGGCGGCATTCGTCTCAGCGCCACGCAATTAGTATAGGAGCACTGTGTTTGACTTCTCTGGATGTTTCCCAGGCGAGTTATTGACAAGTAAATCCTAGACGCTCGATCTTGGTTATTTTCGCTTTCGCGGCTGGCAGTAAAAGAACCATGTTTCTGTGAATAACTCCTGAACCGTAAGTCCTAGACGCTCGCTCTTGGCTGCATTCGATTCAGCTCGTGGCAGCCAGTCTAAAAAACACTATCTTGGACTTCTCTGCATGTTTCCCAGGCGAGAAATTGGCAGCATGTTCAGAACCATGTTTCTGTGAATAACTCCTGAACCGTAAGTCCTAGACGCTCGCTCTTGGCTGCATTCGATTCAGCTCGTGGCAGCCAGTCTAAAAAACACTATCTCGGACTTCTCTGCATGTTTCCCAGGCGAGCAATTGGCAGCATGTTCAGAACCATATTTCTGTGAATAACTCCTGAACCGTAAGTCCTAGACGCTCGCTCTTGGCTGCATTCGATTCAGCTCGTGGCAGCCAGTCTAAAAAACACTATCTTGGACTTCTCTGCATGTTTCCCAGGCGAGAAATTGGCAGCATGTTCAGAACCATGTTTCTGTGAATAACTCCTGAACCGTAAGTCCTAGACGCTCGATCTTGGCGGCATTCGTCTCAGCGCCTGGCAATTAGTATAGGAGCACTGTGTTTGACTTCTCTGGATGTTTCCCAGGCGAGTTATTGACAAGTAAATCCTAGACGCTCGATCTTGGTTATTTTCGCTTTCGCGGCTGGCAGTAAAAGAACCATGTTTCTGTGAATAACTCCTGAACCGTAAGTCCTAGACGCTCGCTCTTGGCTGCATTCGATTCAGCTCGTGGCAGCCAGTCTAAAAAACACTATCTTGGACTTCTCTGCAGGTTTTCCAGGCGAGCAATTGGCAGCATGTTCAGAACCATGTTTCTGTGAATAACTCCTGAACCGTAAGTCCTAGACGCTCGCTCTTGGCTGCATTCGATTCAGCTCGTGGCAGCCAGTCTAAAAAACACTATCTTGGACTTCTCTGCATGTTTCCCAGGCGAGAAATTGGCAGCATGTTCAGAACCATGTTTCTGTGAATAACTCCTGAACCGTAAGTCCTAGACGCTCGCTCTTGGCTGCATTCGATTCAGCTCGTGGCAGCCAGTCTAAAAAACACTATCTTGGACTTCTCTGCATGTTTCCCAGACGAGAAATTGGCAGCATGTTCAGAACCATGTTTCTGTGAATAACTCCTGAACCGTAAGTCCTAGACGCTCGATCTTGGCGGCATTCGTCTCAGCGCCTGGCAATTAGTATAGGAGCACTGTGTTTGACTTCTCTGGATGTTTCCCAGGCGAGTTATTGACAAGTAAATCCTAGACGCTCGATCTTGGTTATTTTCGCTTTCGCGGCTGGCAGTAAAAAAACCATGTTTCTGTGAATAACTCCTGAACCGTAAGTCCTAGACGCTCGCTCTTGGCTGCATTCGATTCAGCTCGTGGCAGCCAGTCTAAAAAACACTATCTTGGACTTCTCTGCATGTTTCCCAGGCGAGAAATTGGCAGCATGTTCAGAACCATGTTTCTGTGAATAACTCCTGAACCGTAAGTCCTAGACGCTCGCTCTTGGCTGCATTCGATTCAGCTCGTGGCAGCCAGTCTAAAAAACACTATCTTGGACTTCTCTGCATGTTTCCCAGACGAGAAATTGGCAGCATGTTCAGAACCATGTTTCTGTGAATAACTCCTGAACCGTAAGTCCTAGACGCTCGATCTTGGCGGCATTCGTCTCAGCGCCTGGCAATTAGTATAGGAGCACTGTGTTTGACTTCTCTGGATGTTTCCCAGGCGAGTTATTGACAAGTAAATCCTAGACGCTCGATCTTGGTTATTTTCGCTTTCGCGGCTGGCAGTAAAAAAACCATGTTTCTGTGAATAACTCCTGAACCGTAAGTCCTAGACGCTCGCTCTTGGCTGCATTCGATTCAGCTCGTGGCAGCCAGTCTAAAAAACACTATCTTGGACTTCTCTGCATGTTTCCCAGGCGAGCAATTGGCAGCATGTTCAGAACCATGTTTCTGTGAATAACTCCTGAACCGTAAGTCCTAGACGCTCGCTCTTGGCTGCATTCGATTCAGCTCGTGGCAGCCAGTCTAAAAAACACTATCTTGGACTTCTCTGCATGTTTCCCAGGCGAGCAATTGGCAGCATGTTCAGAACCATGTTTCTGTGAATAACTCCTGAACCGTAAGTCCTAGACGCTCGATCTTGGCGGCATTCGTCTCAGCGCCTGGCAATTAGTATAGGAGCACTGTGTTTGACTTCTCTGGATGTTTCCCAGGCGAGTTATTGACAAGTAAATCCTAGACGCTCGATCTTGGTTATTTTCGCTTTCGCGGCTGGCAGTAAAAAAACCATGTTTCTGTGAATAACTCCTGAACCGTAAGTCCTAGACGCTCGCTCTTGGCTGCATTCGATTCAGCTCGTGGCAGCCAGTCTAAAAAACACTATCTTGGACTTCTCTGCATGTTTCCCAGGCGAGCAATTGGCAGCATGTTCAGAACCATGTTTCTGTGAATAACTCCTGAACCGTAAGTCCTAGACGCTCGCTCTTGGCTGCATTCGATTCAGCTCGTGGCAGCCAGTCTAAAAAACACTATCTTGGACTTCTCTGCATGTTTCCCAGGCGAGAAATTGGCAGCATGTTCAGAACCATGTTTCTGTGAATAACTCCTGAACCGTAAGTCCTAGACGCTCGCTCTTGGCTGCATTCGATTCAGCTCGTGGCAGCCAGTCTAAAAAACACTATCTTGGACTTCTCTGCATGTTTCCCAGGCGAGAAATTGGCAGCATGTTCAGAACCATGTTTCTGTGAATAACTCCTGAACCGTAAGTCCTAGACGCTCGATCTTGGCGGCATTCGTCTCAGCGCCTGGCAATTAGTATAGGAGCACTGTGTTTGACTTCTCTGGATGTTTCCCAGGCGAGTTATTGACAAGTAAATCCTAGACGCTCGATCTTGGTTATTTTCGCTTTCGCGGCTGGCAGTAAAAGAACCATGTTTCTGTGAATAACTCCTGAACCGTAAGTCCTAGACGCTCGCTCTTGGCTGCATTCGATTCAGCTCGTGGCAGCCAGTCTAAAAAACACTATCTTGGACTTCTCTGCATGTTTCCCAGGCGAGAAATTGGCAGCATGTTCAGAACCATGTTTCTGTGAATAACTCCTGAACCGTAAGTCCTAGACGCTCGCTCTTGGCTGCATTCGATTCAGCTCGTGGCAGCCAGTCTAAAAAACACTATCTTGGACTTCTCTGCATGTTTCCCAGGCGAGAAATTGGCAGCATGTTCAGAACCATGTTTCTGTGAATAACTCCTGAACCGTAAGTCCTAGACGCTCGATCTTGGCGGCATTCGTCTCAGCGCCTGGCAATTAGTATAGGAGCACTGTGTTTGACTTCTCTGGATGTTTCCCAGGCGAGTTATTGACAAGTAAATCCTAGACGCTCGATCTTGGTTATTTTCGCTTTCGCGGCTGGCAGTAAAAGAACCATGTTTCTGTGAATAACTCCTGAACCGTAAGTCCTAGACGCTCGCTCTTGGCTGCATTCGATTCAGCTCGTGGCAGCCAGTCTAAAAAACACTATCTTGGACTTCTCTGCATGTTTCCCAGGCGAGCAATTGGCAGCATGTTCAGAACCATGTTTCTGTGAATAACTCCTGAACCGTAAGTCCTAGACGCTCGCTCTTGGCTGCATTCGATTCAGCTCGTGGCAGCCAGTCTAAAAAACACTATCTTGGACTTCTCTGCATGTTTCCCAGGCGAGCAATTGGCAGCATGTTCAGAACCATGTTTCTGTGAATAACTCCTGAACCGTAAGTCCTAGACGCTCGATCTTGGCGGCATTCGTCTCAGCGCCTGGCAATTAGTATAGGAGCACTGTGTTTGACTTCTCTGGATGTTTCCCAGGCGAGTTATTGACAAGTAAATCCTAGACGCTCGATCTTGGTTATTTTCGCTTTCGCGGCTGGCAGTAAAAAAACCATGTTTCTGTGAATAACTCCTGAACCGTAAGTCCTAGACGCTCGCTCTTGGCTGCATTCGATTCAGCTCGTGGCAGCCAGTCTAAAAAACACTATCTTGGACTTCTCTGCATGTTTCCCAGGCGAGCAATTGGCAGCATGTTCAGAACCATGTTTCTGTGAATAACTCCTGAACCGTAAGTCCTAGACGCTCGCTCTTGGCTGCATTCGATTCAGCTCGTGGCAGCCAGTCTAAAAAACACTATCTTGGACTTCTCTGCATGTTTCCCAGGCGAGAAATTGGCAGCATGTTCAGAACCATGTTTCTGTGAATAACTCCTGAACCGTAAGTCCTAGACGCTCGCTCTTGGCTGCATTCGATTCAGCTCGTGGCAGCCAGTCTAAAAAACACTATCTTGGACTTCTCTGCATGTTTCCCAGG
This sequence comes from Rhinoderma darwinii, assembly GCF_050947455.1. Taxonomy (NCBI): domain Eukaryota; kingdom Metazoa; phylum Chordata; class Amphibia; order Anura; family Rhinodermatidae; genus Rhinoderma; species Rhinoderma darwinii. The sequence continues at coordinate 52,311 of NW_027462376.1, forward strand.
CGAGCAATTGGCAGCATGTTCAGAACCATGTTTCTGTGAATAACTCCTGAACCGTAAGTCCTAGACGCTCGCTCTTGGCTGCATTCGATTCAGCTCGTGGCAGCCAGTCTAAAAAACACTATCTTGGACTTCTCTGCATGTTTCCCAGGCGAGCAATTGGCAGCATGTTCAGAACCATGTTTCTGTGAATAACTCCTGAACCGTAAGTCCTAGACGCTCGCTCTTGGCTGCATTCGATTCAGCTCGTGGCAGCCAGTCTAAAAAACACTATCTTGGACTTCTCTGCATGTTCCTAAGGCAAATGTTTCTAAAGCTAATTCTTGAACCGTAAGTCCTAGACGCTCGATCTTGGCGGCATTCGTCTCAGCGCCAGGCAATTAGTATAGGAGCACTGTGTTTGACTTCTCTGGATGTTTCCCAGGCGAGTTATTGACAAGTAAATCCTAGACGCTCGATCTTGGTTATTTTCGCTTTCGCGGCTGGCAGTAAAAGAGCCATGTTTCTGTGAATAACTCCTGAACCGTAAGTCCTAGACGCTCGCTCTTGGCTGCATTCGATTCAGCTCGTGGCAGCCAGTCTAAAAAACACTATCTTGGACTTCTCTGCTTGTTTCCCAGGCGAGCAATTGGCAGCATGTTCAGAACCATGTTTCTGTGAATAACTCCTGAACCGTAAGTCCTAGACGCTCGCTCTTGGCTGCATTCGATTCAGCTCGTGGCAGCCAGTCTAAAAAACACTATCTTGGACTTCTCTGCATGTTTCCCAGGCGAGCAATTGGCAGCATGTTCAGAACCATGTTTCTGTGAATAACTCCTGAACCGTAAGTCCTAGACGCTCGCTCTTGGCTGCATTCGATTCAGCTCGTGGCAGCCAGTCTAAAAAACACTATCTTGGACTTCTCTGCATGTTTCCCAGGCGAGCAATTGGCAGCATGTTCAGAACCATGTTTCTGTGAATAACTCCTGAACCGTAAGTCCTAGACGCTCGCTCTTGGCTGCATTCGATTCAGCTCGTGGCAGCCAGTCTAAAAAACACTATCTTGGACTTCTCTGCATGTTCCTAAGGCAAATGTTTCTAAAGCTAATTCTTGAACCGTAAGTCCTAGACGCTCGATCTTGGCGGCATTCGTCTCAGCGCCACGCAATTAGTATAGGAGCACTGTGTTTGACTTCTCTGGATGTTTCCCAGGCGAGTTATTGACAAGTAAATCCTAGACGCTCGATCTTGGTTATTTTCGCTTTCGCGGCTGGCAGTAAAAGAACCATGTTTCTGTGAATAACTCCTGAACCGTAAGTCCTAGACGCTCGCTCTTGGCTGCATTCGATTCAGCTCGTGGCAGCCAGTCTAAAAAACACTATCTCGGACTTCTCTGCATGTTTCCCAGGCGAGCAATTGGCAGCATGTTCAGAACCATATTTCTGTGAATAACTCCTGAACCGTAAGTCCTAGACGCTCGCTCTTGGCTGCATTCGATTCAGCTCGTGGCAGCCAGTCTAAAAAACACTATCTTGGACTTCTCTGCATGTTTCCCAGGCGAGAAATTGGCAGCATGTTCAGAACCATGTTTCTGTGAATAACTCCTGAACCGTAAGTCCTAGACGCTCGATCTTGGCGGCATTCGTCTCAGCGCCTGGCAATTAGTATAGGAGCACTGTGTTTGACTTCTCTGGATGTTTCCCAGGCGAGTTATTGACAAGTAAATCCTAGACGCTCGATCTTGGTTATTTTCGCTTTCGCGGCTGGCAGTAAAAAAACCATGTTTCTGTGAATAACTCCTGAACCGTAAGTCCTAGACGCTCGCTCTTGGCTGCATTCGATTCAGCTCGTGGCAGCCAGTCTAAAAAACACTATCTTGGACTTCTCTGCATGTTTCCCAGGCGAGAAATTGGCAGCATGTTCAGAACCATGTTTCTGTGAATAACTCCTGAACCGTAAGTCCTAGACGCTCGCTCTTGGCTGCATTCGATTCAGCTCGTGGCAGCCAGTCTAAAAAACACTATCTTGGACTTCTCTGCATGTTTCCCAGGCGAGCAATTGGCAGCATGTTCAGAACCATGTTTCTGTGAATAACTCCTGAACCGTAAGTCCTAGACGCTCGCTCTTGGCTGCATTCGATTCAGCTCGTGGCAGCCAGTCTAAAAAACACTATCTTGGACTTCTCTGCATGTTTCCCAGGCGAGCAATTGGCAGCATGTTCAGAACCATGTTTCTGTGAATAACTCCTGAACCGTAAGTCCTAGACGCTCGCTCTTGGCTGCATTCGATTCAGCTCGTGGCAGCCAGTCTAAAAAACACTATCTTGGACTTCTCTGCATGTTCCTAAGGCAAATGTTTCTAAAGCTAATTCTTGAACCGTAAGTCCTAGACGCTCGATCTTGGCGGCATTCGTCTCAGCGCCAGGCAATTAGTATAGGAGCACTGTGTTTGACTTCTCTGGATGTTTCCCAGGCGAGTTATTGACAAGTAAATCCTAGACGCTCGATCTTGGTTATTTTCGCTTTCGCGGCTGGCAGTAAAAGAACCATGTTTCTGTGAATAACTCCTGAACCGTAAGTCCTAGACGCTCGCTCTTGGCTGCATTCGATTCAGCTCGTGGCAGCCAGTCTAAAAAACACTATCTTGGACTTCTCTGCTTGTTTCCCAGGCGAGCAATTGGCAGCATGTTCAGAACCATGTTTCTGTGAATAACTCCTGAACCGTAAGTCCTAGACGCTCGCTCTTGGCTGCATTCGATTCAGCTCGTGGCAGCCAGTCTAAAAAACACTATCTTGGACTTCTCTGCATGTTTCCCAGGCGAGCAATTGGCAGCATGTTCAGAACCATGTTTCTGTGAATAACTCCTGAACCGTAAGTCCTAGACGCTCGCTCTTGGCTGCATTCGATTCAGCTCGTGGCAGCCAGTCTAAAAAACACTATCTTGGACTTCTCTGCATGTTTCCCAGGCGAGCAATTGGCAGCATGTTCAGAACCATGTTTCTGTGAATAACTCCTGAACCGTAAGTCCTAGACGCTCGCTCTTGGCTGCATTCGATTCAGCTCGTGGCAGCCAGTCTAAAAAACACTATCTTGGACTTCTCTGCATGTTCCTAAGGCAAATGTTTCTAAAGCTAATTCTTGAACCGTAAGTCCTAGACGCTCGATCTTGGCGGCATTCGTCTCAGCGCCACGCAATTAGTATAGGAGCACTGTGTTTGACTTCTCTGGATGTTTCCCAGGCGAGTTATTGACAAGTAAATCCTAGACGCTCGATCTTGGTTATTTTCGCTTTCGCGGCTGGCAGTAAAAGAACCATGTTTCTGTGAATAACTCCTGAACCGTAAGTCCTAGACGCTCGCTCTTGGCTGCATTCGATTCAGCTCGTGGCAGCCAGTCTAAAAAACACTATCTCGGACTTCTCTGCATGTTTCCCAGGCGAGCAATTGGCAGCATGTTCAGAACCATATTTCTGTGAATAACTCCTGAACCGTAAGTCCTAGACGCTCGCTCTTGGCTGCATTCGATTCAGCTCGTGGCAGCCAGTCTAAAAACACTATCTTGGA